>NC_056735.1:1396978451-1397078451 GCF_019279795.1 Protopterus annectens
GAGAGCAGAAGATGTGTGGGAGAGGATGCCCTGTGGAACACTGTGGTCCACTGGGTAAATGATGCCAGCCTGCACAGCAGAACTTATATGCATGTTAGCATCAGGCCACTGACCTCAAATGCCATGCCCATCAATGGGCTGCTGCTATAGTGAGGGACTGGCTAGCCACAGGTAGGCGCCCTGCCATCCAGCCCCCACTGACACCCACCGAGGAGCTCCTCACCACACTTTGGCCACACGTCAAATGCACAAGCCATGATGCTGAGGGAAGCATTGTCAAGGTGGGTTGCACACACGCACACACACACAGACACACACACACACACACACACACACGCACACACGCACACACACAGACACACACACACACACACACACACACACACACACACACACACACACACACACACACACACACACACACACACACACACACACACACACACACACACTGGATGAGGAGTGTGCTGGTAAGGACCCAGTGTGGATTAGTACACTAATGTATCAGATGTACATGTATCTGTATTGTATCTACATGCATGTGTCAGGTCTGACTGCAGTTGTGGATGGGGTTTTCTAATGCACAGAGGTGCACATCTGTGGTGAGGACAGGACATTGTGTATTATTGGGGTTAGTGTAGTAGAAGTACAGACATTCTGTATCCATCCTATACCAAGGCCACATGTGCGTCTGCTGACAATAACTCCCTCTCACAACTACCTAGAACCCTCTGGTCTGCATATGGGACAGCAGCCTGAAGCTGTTGAGTATTACATTGTTCTTTTCTTGCCAGGCAATACCCCAGGCATATGCACACAACCATCAGTAATAGCTATATTGCTTTATGTAATAGTTATATTGCTTGTTGTGCATGTTCACTTGTGCTGGGGTTAACTGTATTGCATCACAGTGGTCATCATTGGGGCCTATCTGACATGAATTCAACATTCCTGTAGCATTCCTCACAACTTGTCACTACCAAGATGTCTGGACAGTGGCCAGCAAATTGTGCTGGCAAACGGCCTAAGGTAAGGTAATGTGTGACTCATTACTGGTATACAGGGGATGTAAATTGTATACACACCCCTCTTAAGATGCAAAGTGTTCCTGTTATATACTAATTAGGACCACAATATGACAGTCCACACCTCTTCTAGCCTTTACTATGACCCATTACAGGTTCAGTTCACTTGTGAAACCAAGCATCTGCACTTATGTATTGCACTTACAAGGCAGGCCACCTGTGAGGGCAGCAAACATCCTATCAGCAAGATGTTTCAGTCAGGTATGATACCTCATGCTGCTCATTGTGGCCCATTTGGCTACAATATCACATACATGGGCATTGTTAAGGCTCACAGACTACTTCTGACCACGTATAGGTTTCAAACATGGATATTCCAGACACATCTGTACATAGGACTGTACAATGGTTTAACCTGCTGCATGTGAGGCAGATGCTGTCACCACACTATATAACATAATGGCAGCAGGATGTGGTCACCATATGTGTATGGTATACACATCAAAATGGTATAAGCCACACATGATATGATTTTCACACACACAGTTGCCAGCATTAGGATTAGAACTTCTGACTATCTAGGTATTCCAACTGTACTGCTACACAGTTATCTGACATGCCACTGAGCTTATATAGTTCCACCTCTTCCAAAGGTACTTCTAAGGTGGATTACATCAAAAGGTCTACTAAATTGGAGTGAAGGGAAGTGTAAATGGTAGTACACAGGTCAAAAATGTAATGAGCCAGACAGTACATAATTCACAGACACACACACACACACACACACACACACACACACACACACACACACACACACACACACACACACATACACACACTTGGCAGTATTTGGATTAGAACCCCTGCCTTTCTTGACTTTCCTACTATAGTGCTACACATTTATGAGATGCGCCACAGAGCTTATACATTTTCAAATCAACCAAAGGTATGTCTGAGGTAGATGACATCAACAAGTCTACTAAATTGGAGTGAAGAGAAGTGTAAAGGGTACTACACAGGTTAAAAATGGTAAGAACCAGACTATACATGATTCATACACACATACACTTGTCAGTATTGGGGTTAGTACTCCTGCCGATATAGGTATTCCTACTATAGTGCTATTCAATTATGAGATGTGCCACATAACTTATTCAGTTCCAAGTCAACCAAAGGTACTTCTGAGGTGGATGGCATCACCAGGTCTACTAACTTGGTGTGAAGGGAAGTGTAAAAGGTAGTATACATGTCAAAAATGGTATGAGCCAAATAGTACGTGATTCACATACACATACCTGCCAGTATTGGGCTTAAAACTCATGCCTATCTAGGTATGTCTACTATAGTTTTATGCAGTTACCACACATGCTACAGAGCTTATTGAATTTTCACATGGCCAAAGCTGCTGATAACTGCACAGCTATGGTAAAATATTACAGGTGGCAGACAGTCTGCCTTCTGTTCCACCCATACATCATGCTAGTTCTTTCTGTCTTGCACTTCAACTAGCATTATGGCTTGGCACCTCACCAGGTTAATGTATCGTGAAGTGTGGCACACTTGTGAGCTGTCAGCAGTACTCGTTCATCACAGAGGTCACCCCAGTACTTACCAGTTATGGCCACCCTACTAGCATGTTTGAAGGGCGGTTATCTGTGCTTTCCACCATTAACCTGGTGCACATGTCCATTCTGGGCCACTGTTGTAACTGCCGCATTTACACAGACAACCCTCCCGTCTAAACTCCAAACACTCTGACTTGTGAGGGCTGCCCATATATCACCCAATGTGGACATATGCCCTCTCCAGCAAAGACTGGACTAGCAGATCAAGAGGATAAGATCAACACCTGCACCACAGCATGTGGAATGCATAGCTCACCATGACACCCACGTTGACAGCCATGAGATACAGTGAAAAGCCATACACCCACCTTCCCAAAGGCACTCAATGGACATTTACCCAAACAGCACAGACCTGCAAGGCAGATGCCCACTCAGACACCGCAACATAGCACATGCCAAGGGACACATATTTAACCTACACAGTGTGCCCCAACCTAAGCCCTAAGGCTAACCACCATGCACAATACAGTGATCATGGGTAACTCAATACTGAGGCACACGCATCCCACTCACTAGGTTGAATATGGAGCAGGTAACAGCCAAATATCAATCACATGCCAGCATCTAACACATGACATGGCTAGTCCTGTCACTCCACAGCAACTGCAAGTATCACTCCATATCCATGCGGGTGTGAGTGACTTGGGACACACATTCCTGGACTACATGACAGGAGACATAGTTGAACTCTCTGATTATGAGGTCCAGGCAGGTGTGACAGTAGCCCTGGGTAGTGTACTGCTGTCACCCAGAATGATGCTGCAGTAGTAGCAACAGATGGTTGACTGCAACATTGGCTTACATGTTATGTGTCATTCTCAGGGGATTCAGGGCCTCTCTGCTTGGGATGACATGATTGACAGAACCCAATGACTTGCCATGGATGTCCTACATCTGTCACCGCTGGGTTTCCAGGTACTGGCTACGTGTCTTGCCACCCCCATGGTGCCTTATAAGGCAGAGTTACTAATGTTATTACCACCATAACAGCTACAGATGTATGCAATCTGAGGGTCATGCTGCTCAACAGTGGACATCTAACTGTCAGGATGCAGTCACTCATAGCAGTCGTTGGAGTGGAGGACACATGTCTGCTGTAATGGAGAGGTGGTTCACAGCAGCAGACAGCAGACCTGCAGTATCAGGCTATGGTGCATTCCACAGCTGTCAGTCCCCAAACATGGACCACACCACACCTCCACAGGTGGTGTTGTCTCCATATTCATTATGGATAGGAACACCTCCAGACTAGTATCCCATCATAATGCATTGGAGATACTTCTGGTACAACTGCCTTGGGGTAATAGTGCAATCCAGACCATAGCCTGCTATGGGTGCACATATATGTCCCTAGACTGTCAATGCACATTCCTCAACACCCTGCCATCCGTGATGGTCCAATGCAACACTGACATAGTATGAGTCTTCAGTTACCCCTCCATCACCTGGGGAATGTAGCCAATCACCAGTACAGTGGACCAACACTTCTTTTTTATTGCAATCTGATTTTTATTAGCATTTTTAAAAACACAAATACAAAAACAAAGCAATAATTCACACAATGCAAATACTTTCAAAACAGATAAGTGAAAAATCTTCATATAATCCTGCTTAAGAACAGGTACATTCAGTACTGATATAACAAAAAGAGTTATTTAACTTCTTTTAATAGATAGGATTTGCTGGGAGGTATTTGTTAATGCAGGTGTGTGAAGGTATATCAGTACTTCTAAAACCTATTTGATTTAACTATATACAATATATACAAGTGACTGTTACTAAGTGATAGGAAGTTGGTGTAAGGAAACAAGAGTATATTGCCTGTACAAATGTAAGAAAAGGTATCATAAAGGGTCACAATAATTGTAGTCTTTCAAGGGTTTTGCTGGAGATAAATAATGAAGAGAAGAGGAAATTACAGATAATAGGGGGAGAAAAGGGGAACAACCTAAATAGGATATTGATTAAGAACATCTGGAAGGTTATTCCAATATTTCTAAAAGTAACTTAACTTCTTCTTGCTTGTAGTTTTTAGTTTACTTGCCAAAACATAATTTACAGCCATCGAGTGGAAGTCTTTCAAGGATATTTTGGCTCTGTCTAGCCAGATTAAGGTAATGTAAGTTTTGAGTATCCTACATGTCACAATGATACGTTTAATTTCA
The DNA here is from genome assembly GCF_019279795.1 of Protopterus annectens. NCBI lineage: Eukaryota > Metazoa > Chordata > Ceratodontiformes > Protopteridae > Protopterus > Protopterus annectens. The sequence continues at coordinate 1,396,983,267 of NC_056735.1, forward strand.
GTTTTAAACAAACCTGGATATATATTTAAGAGCGCCATTTCCCAGGATAGAGTTGACTTCATGTAACCTATTTTCTCCAGTCGTGCTCTTAAGGAGCACCAGAGTTTATACACATTTTTACAGGACCACAAAATGTGGAGTATATCTGCAATAGAATTAGGGCAAGTTGGACAAAAAGGTGAGGTATTTGGGTTAATTTTCTTTAGGAATACTGGAATGTGATATGCGTTATTGTTTATCATGAACTGGGTATAAATTAGTTTTTTTAAAAAGGGTTAACTTTATTGTAGCATCAATCGCATTGAGCTTTTGGCTAAGTGTAATTTCCTTGTTTTTTCCATCCCAATATTTAGAGAATAATAAATTGTCTTGGTATTTTATTTTTATTACTAGACTATAAACCTTGGAAAACATTTTAGACCTTGATAAAAGTTGGGTTATTAGAGACTGATAAAGATGGTACTCTGTGGGAGGTAACTGACCTTGTATCAGTGATCAAAGAGATTAGGTAAAATATTTGTTTAATTAGTATATAGTATTTCTTGGTCACTGCCAAAGAGGACATAATTTCATTAAATGGTAAGTCTTTAACTGAGTAGAAGACCCAGACTGTACAGCTCTTAATGAGAGGGTAATTATCAAGGTTTAGCATGCTGTTACCCAATTTAAGGTTTGGATTAAGATGAATTGGTTGGGTCATCATTAGGGAGTGTCGCAAGTCAAGGGAAGTTATCAGTGATTGGAACCCATTTATGTTTTTTGTTAATATAGGAAGAATTTTATGCTCTTTAAGAGTTTTATTGTTAAGAAAGAGAATTGCTCTAGGATTGAGATTAGATGCTTTTATATGGGCATTATACAATTTTATCCATAAGGGGTTCCAGTCCTTGTTTGATTGTTAAAAGTTAGCAATGTGTATAATATGACTGGCATTAATTATATGGTAATATGACAGAAAGTCCGGAAGGGCCAATCCTCCTCTATCTTTGGGAAGTATAAGTTTATTGTAGCTGATTTTAACATTTTTAGGGTGCCATATAAACTTTCCTAGTGCAACATTTATTTTTTAAAAAAAAGTTTTCGGGATGTTTTGGTTAAGAGCGAAGAAGTGGAAAAGCAGTTTAGGGAGAATATTCATTTTTATAATAGCTGCCTTTAAGAGTAAAGAAAGATTTAAAATCTTCCATCTTGTGAGATCCTCAGTGATTTTAGTCCAAGTTTTGCACAAATTACACTTTATTAGCTCTTTTTGGGGGTGAGTGAAGGTTATACCTAAATATTTTAGGGAATAGTTAACTCTGATTGATATTTCTGGAATGAAAAATTCTTTGTGTCCGAGGGGATTTAGTGGAAAAATTATTGATTTGTTTGGGCTGATGGCATAATTTGAGATTTGTGAAAATTTGTCTATAGAGTTTAGAATTTTTACAAGTTCTGTTGAGGGAAGTTCTAAATAGATGTTTAAATCATCTGCAAAGGCAGTGTATTTCACTTGTAATTTATATAAGTAAATTGAATGGTGGAATGTTTTCTGACTTAGATTTAACAATAGAACTTCAAGATAAATATTAAAAAGGTAGGGTGAGAGTGGACAGCCCTGTCTTGTTCCATTAATAATCTGTATTGGCATGGAGTTTTTTTTGTTTATATTTAGTAAAGGGGAAGCCTTAGTGTAGAGGGTTTGAACCATTTTGATAAATTCGTCAGGGATGGAGAAAACTTTCAAGATTTTAAAGAGGAATTTTAAGTTTACCCAGTCAAAAGCTTTTTGGGCATCAACAGAAAGCGCATATCTGGGGGATTTGTTTAGATTTGTTATATATATTATGGCTTCAATGGTTAAAGTGTTGTCCCATACATGCCTATTGTTCATGAAACCAAGCTGGTCCTGTGAAATAATATGTGGTAATACGCTTTTTAGTCTATTTGCTAAGATAGAGAATAAAATCTTTATATCGATGTTAATTAAGGCAATTGGATGGTAGTCATTTGTGCTAGTAATGCTGTCATTAGATTTAGGTATAAAAACGGTCTTAGAATTATTAAGATATAGATCTGTGATGCCGAATTGAATAATGTGATTGTAAACTTTAAGCAGAATGGAGGCGAGTATTTGGTTGAAGGATTTGTAGAATTCTGACACGTAACCATCTGGACCTGGGGCTTTCCCTAGCTTCAGTTTGCTTATGGCCATCACGATTTCATCTCTGGTTATAGGTGCCTTAAGTAAATTAAAGTGATTTTTACTTATTTTTGGAAAATGTAACTCATTTAGAAATGAGTCTTGAAGGCCTGGTGATTCAAGTATTTGGGGGTCATAGATTTCCTCATATACTTCCTGGAAGACCTGAATGATTTCCTTATCTGTGAGATATGATCGACCCTTGTAAATAATATGATTTATTTTAGTAGGTGGGGGTCTGATATTTATAATCCTAGTGAGAATTTTCAAAGGCATTTGTGCCCATTCAGCATACTTATGAATAAGTCTAGATTCCATAAGTGAGTATTGACTGAGGTGTAGTTCGTGGAGTTGCTTTTGAATGGTGGATCTTCATTTCTGAATGTCGGGAGAGAACTTGGTTTGGAGTTCTAATTCTATTTTTTTTAATTCTGTTTCTAGCACCAAAGTACGGGAGTTAGATTGTGTTTTTTTAATTAGGGAGGATTTTTGAATAAGGGTACCCCTTAAAGTAACTTTGGCAGCCGCCCATTGAACATCTATAGGCATATCAGACATATCAAAAGAGGTACATGTCTGGGACAGAAATTCTTGGATTTCTCTATGGATAATCATGTTGTTCAGTAGATTTGGATTAAGAGACCAATTTATAGGGATGGAATTCGAATGGTTATATTTACAAGTATAAAATGTAGATTAATTTTGGCATGATCAGAAATAGTTCTGGGGTCACTACTGTATATTATATCATAGGAGGCAAAAAAGTTGATATTAAAAAGAAGTCTATCCTGGACCAGGATTTGTGGAAGGCAGAGAAGAATGTGTAGTTACTAATGTTAGGGACATTCCTAAAAAGTTCAAAAGGATCAAGCAAGTTTAGACTTCCATCATATCTCTTATAGTATTAGTAATAATTAGAGGTTGTTTATTGGTTTTACAGGTTCTATCTAAATCCGGTCTGATTGTAGTAATCCAGTCCCCCCTTGGATCAGAAGATGATTGTTAAATTTTTCAATGAGTGAGATGATTTCATAAAGGAACAAAGACTGGTGTATACAGGGGCCATAAACATTTAATATAAGTATTTCTTTTTTACAGGACGGTATAGAACAGGTTAGATAGCACCATCTCCCATTTGGGTCCCAACCAGAAGTTATTATTGATCCTTTGAAAGATTTTTTAACTATTATTGCTACCCCCTTGGATATTTTGCTATCTCCAGCCATTACAATCTGTTTTATTCATTTCTTTTTAACATTGTTTGACCATTGAGCCGTAGTCATGTGCATTTCCTGGATAAGAGTAATATCAAACGAAGTTTTTTGGATTAGATGTAAAACTAAATTCCTTTTTTTATTATTTTGCAACCCTTTTATATTCCATGAGTCTATCAATAGCATTTATCCAATTATCTAGTAAAATGAGGATTTGATATTTTTACTATTTAAAGTAAAAAGAGTTAACAGGCAAATGTGATGCTACTTAAGAATAAATAGGCAAATATAGTGAAGGTAATAAGAATTGTTTCCCTTAAATGAAAAATGATTAGGAGTAGAATAGAGTAAAGTGACAGTCGCCTCTCTCAGATCACTGCCCGTGCTTAACCACATTCTACAAATACCTAAAAGAGATAGGAGGAAGACACTGTTTACAAAATTAACTACTTTACAAAAAATTTTTAACATTCCAAAATCCAACTCACTAAACACACGCGTGCTTCTTGCTCTAATGTAACAGTAAAAAAAAACAGATCTTTTTGACATCTAGAAAACATCAGCACATATTGTTTGGTACTAACAGTTAGGGTTTTACTTAACAGTGTAATAGATCTTGATCATGCTTAACTTCATATGACCATACAGCAAAGTCACCTTATAGTACCTGTCCTGTATGTTGAATTTCCTGCCAAGACTTGATTAATGTTTTATGTATCTATATTTTCTGTGATTGATAAGGTAATATCTTTGCTATTAAAATGTTTGAAGTTCTTTAATTAATTATGTTTGTAACTGTTAATGTCAATAAAACATTTTTACGAAAACATCCTCTGTACAGTCAGGAGTGTTTCCAAAATCGAAGGTAACAAATATAGTTGCATTCTGTGAGGCGTTGAAAACAAGGAGCCAGGTATGTTCAGAACATCCTGCATTATTTATAATACAAATAAAATCTCTAGAAAACAACAAGATGCTACTCAGCGCAGGACCTGTAAGCCCACAGAAGGCATTGTTGTCTATGGTGTCCTTTTCATGCTAATTGGCAGACAACCTAATTCCACTGCCTTGCACTTGTTACATGTAATTTCCAGACATTAGACTGATTCCATTATAATAAAGTTGGTATATCTACGCAATGAGGATGTGGGTGCAGAATCAGAGACAGTTCAGTGAAGCAATGAAATCCTAAATACCACCATGGGCTGAGCAAAACACTACAAGACTGGAGCTGTAGTCGTTCCTGTTAAGTCCCATAATCCCCAGATGGTTATACAGAAAGAAACGATTGTGTCTCTTGAAACAGTCTACAGGCAAGAGTTAGTGAGGTTAAATGTAGTAATGCTTTCAGGTTAGGGGAGGGCACAGTTAAGGAAGAATATATGACCAACATAATACAACTGTACAGTAACATAAAATGGACAAGTATTAAAGCTGAATACTGAGTTTCAGCTTTCAAGGCACTACTTTGTCATGCTTTAAGTTGTTATAATGAGCAACTGTGGTGCAGGATTTCATATTTCCTGAAGTTGATTTATGACTGAGTCATTTTTTCTGCCTTGGCAATGAAAACAAATGACACAGTTAGTGCAAGTATAAAACATAAGATAGTTGTTAGGAAAGTATTTTATGTCAGTAATGTTAACCTTGTAGTATGTGGATTTCTTTTTTAATTTCTTTAGGTTTTCCTTAAGTACTTTCATGTTGAACACCTTAATCTTTTGGTTAAAGAGTTTGTGGACAAAATTGTATTGATGCAATCATGCGTCAAAGGCTGGCTTCGTGCAAAAAGGTACCAGAAAGTGAAAGAAAAAAGAGAAGAAAGTGCTACAAAAATCCAATCAGGTAATAACCGATATGATTAATTTTTAAATGAGCTTTCAGTACTCAAACATTATGTAAAAAATGAGAATACATTAGAAAGAAGTATGCCATACCTCAGTGTTACCTTTTACTGCCTAGCTGTAATGGGACTCAACACTACTCTTGGCAAAGCTGAGGAAATGTGTCACTAATTGTCTTGCAAGCTTCTCAGAGCTTTCCTTAATGAAAAAATACCCATTCTGACCTTTCCGATCTTCAGTACAGTCTCTTAGGAAGTTTTTACAGCTGTCTTTAGCCTTCTTTAGCTCCACAAGTAATTAGTTGAGTTTCTTTTTCGATTCTTGCCAGGGCTTGGAATTTCCTGCTTGTCGGTCAATGGAAAAAAGGCGGAAGTCTCGATTTTGCAGTGGCGCTCATTTGTTTCACGTGAAACCTGCACATATGAAGAAGGAAGAAAATTCCAGTGGGACCAGATAACCTGCTGCACGCAGAGACCATGAGGAACAGTTGGATCACCCAGAAAACTTGGCCTACATTACAAGTGTCGAGACGGGAACCTGGAAATGGCCTCAGGATACGGAACTCTTTTTAAGGGTAAGGAGAAAATGTCCCGGTGAGATTAATCATACGATCAGTTAGAATAAGAGCGGAAACCTCTTACCAGATGTTATTTGGACAGGTTAATAACGCTTGTATGGTAAAGGAGCTTATATGCACTTTTCTTTTTATTTTTTTATTTTTTTTTTTCCTTCCTTTTGAGAAATACAAGTTTGTTTAAACTTTCATATCAAGAAAGTTGTTGCTGTTGCAAATAAGAGGCATCTAGAGGGAAATGTTTGAATGTAATTTAAGAGGATGACGGAGTTTCACCAAAAGCTTTAATGAATGTAGCTTTCGCTTCTTGTTGATTTTTTATAGAGTACATTACGCTTTTGTGCTGAAATGATAGAATGGCCGGGTACTTCATCTGGAACTTGATGGCTTTGTTAATTAAAAATTTGCAGTAGGGCAAAAGGGTTTGTCTTTCTTGTTTAATGGGGAATGGCAAGTCTTGAGCAAAGGTCATTTTTGAACCTTTCCAGAGCACAAACGTCTTAGATTTAGCAGCCTGAAGAATTGACTGTGCATGGGAGGCATTAAGTAGCCTTGTATAGATTTGTCTAGGCATATCCATTGCTTGAGATTTTTTCAAAGCTCTATGAATTCTTTCTATTGAAAATGTTTGTGCAAGATCTTTGTTGTCTAGTAAGATACCAATAATTTCCTGAACAATAGAGGGCAGTTGTGATTGATCAAACTTCTCCGGCACACCTCTGATCAGCACATTATTACGCCTTGTTCTAGCCTCCAGATCAATTATTTTTTGCTGCATTTCTTTTATCAGAGCTTCATTTGTGGAAGTATTTTTTTGAAGTTCCTGTATTTTGATTTCATTCTCCATTATTTTTTCATCATTTTGATCTAATCTGATAATGATTTGATCCAGGTTGTTGCCAAAAGGGTTAACTTTGAAGAGAAGGTTTGTATTTCAGACTGCAGTGGAGACAGTGCTGCCTTGAGATCTTCAATTGTAAAGGGTTGATCACCCTTATTTTTTTGAGGCTGCTTGGAAGTCTCAGACTGTGATTTAGCTGTTTTCTGCCTTTTGGTAGATGTTTCCTTCTCTGGGGATGAAATTAGAGAAAGTCTAGTTTTGGAAGATTGTGTTTCCATTGGATCCATCTTGAGAATATTTTTATTGTATCCTCTTTTCTCTTTACTTTCCTTTATTTGTTTGTGTTTCTGTAGATTCTTTGTATTGCTGTCCAGCCTAGACATATGTGGCTGAGAGGACTAACACCCCTTTGGATGAAGAGAGGATGAATCAGCCTTTCCAATCTGCAATTACACCAGAATTCTTTGGAAGGTAGGTAGACTGGATCTAGTTTTGTTTGGTAAAACCCCTTTTCTGATTCTTTTATGATGTGGCGACAGGTGATTCAAGTAGATTATCTGATAGTGTTAAGAGCACACAGAAGACAGTGCTTCCTAGTCAGCAGCCATTTTGGAATCCAGTGGACCAACACTTCTGGGATTCATTTCCATTGCCCTAGACAAGCTCATACTGACCCCTGGCAGAGGATGCAACAACCTTGACCTGGGTTGACCACTTAAATATGGGACTGTTACTCATCCCCAGATGTCAATCCCTGCATGGTGAGATTCACACAGGATGTATTTAACATGAAACTCAACATGTCAGCCACACCCCCCACAAAGATAACCCCCTGGCAAAAACCTCTCCAAAGCTGACTTTGCAGCCATGAAAACAGGGGTGAATATCTTCACTGCACCCATGGCAATGGGATGTAGCTGCATAACTGTAGAATCATACACATAGGTACTGTACAAACAGGTGCATGAATGCATGGTACTAGCCAGAGCAAACAGAACCCAGACACTAAGACAATAAGAGCACTGTTGAAACCAAAACCAGAAACACGATCCAAACAAGCTGAAGAAAGTATTTATTATATTCCAAATCGAGTTGTAACAAAATGTTAACCAGTAACTGTTAATATAGAACTAATAGTAATATAAACGAACAATGCTGTAAGCGCTTTCGTTTGGCTGTGCCAAACTTTTTCAAAGTATCGTCATTTCCTGCCGTTTAAATAATACAAGTCTCAGTAATGCGATACATTGTAGCAATTAGTCCGTTCTAAATTCCTTAAAGTAACCAACCTCTAAAACCAGACAATACATAACAAAAACATATCTGAAAACATTGAATATATTAAAAATAGTGTTAATCAAACCTATAAAATATAAAATGTAAAATGTATATATTTATTCTGAATGTATATACACTATAGCTTGTTTAAAACGTATGTTACCTTATTATTTTTCACTACCCCAATACATTCTATATAAGTAGTAAACCTAAAATCATAAATTATATCCAATCTCATATAATGTATAGATATGCAAAATAGATGTATAAACAAATAAACATTAACTATATTAAAAGAATTTTCACATAATAAATAGTGTTATGTGTAATTCATGTTAAATCAATTTATGATTTCCATGTTAAAAATAATGAACATGAAAATGTATATATCACAATTTTATATATATATATATATGTGTGTGTTTAAAAATCTTGTAATCACATTAGTGTCTATATTATTATGGTATAAACTGGAAAAGTAAATGTATAAATAAATAAATATATAAATATATAAATTACTATTAAAATATCTTATCTATCTCTCTAAAGATTTTAATCTTAGAATACTTCCAAATGAAAGAGTGTTATTAAGCCTGGCCAGCTATGGGCATTAAGTCTGATTTGCCATTGTAACTCCATTTTTTCTAATAATGATTACCATGCTCCTCCCCTTATATCCAATTTTAAGGTGTCCAAAATAATAAATTTAAATGAATGTGATGTATGTGTGTTAACGTGTTTTGCTAAAGCATTTGTTTCAATGCCATCACATATAGCTCAGACATGTTCACCCATGCAGTCCTTTAATTTCCTTTCTGTCTTTCCTATGTAAAAATTAGAACAAATGGAACATATAGCACAGTATAAGATTTTTTCAGTATTACAATTAAATCTCCCCTTGATTTTAAGGTCTACTCCATTAATATTTATATGAGTAGTTTCCAATACATAACAACAATATTTACACCTACCATATTTGTGCATTTTACCATGTCTAATAGTTCTTGAAGATTCAAAACACTTTTTTAAATTTCTTCCTTTTTTATATATCATGGATGGAATATAATCAGACTGGTGGTGAAGTGAGGGATCAGCAGTTAGTAAATTCCAGTTCTTCATGAGGATATCACGTATAGCATAACTGTCAGTATTGAATGTTGTAATAAAACTTTTATTAAAATTTCTAGCAGTTATATTCTAATTTCTAGTCATATTAGTATTAGTAATGTTAATATTTTCACTGGAAAACACAATATTTGTGTTCACTTCACAGTCACTTACATTATGTGACTCATCAAACCTAGTTAATGGTGAATCAATTTCTGCAATGAAAGTATGATTAATTAAAGGTTTAAAATAACCACTGTCATGTTTCATTATTACTTCATTCATAATAGTGTCTATCATCTGAACCGGGTAACCTCTACATTTAAACATCTCACTTAATGAGTGGCATTCTGATATGAAGTCATCCCTGCTGCTAACCATTCTTGCTGCTCTAACGAACTGCCCTTTTAGAATGGCCTTCTTTTGTGTGTAGGCATGACAACTATCAAAATGCAAAAAATTATTACTATATGTTTCCTTTTGGAATATCTTAGATGTATATATTTGTTTGTTATAATCTTTTTTCAGAAGAACATCTAAATAAGATATACAGTCTTATTCTTTTCCGCTGTGAATTTTAGAAATGAAGTGGTGTTATTTATGTAAACTAAAAATATATCTATCATTTCTTCTTCACCACTTCACAAAATGAGTATATCATCCAAAAAACATAAATAAATTTTGCACAAACTAAAGTAGGGGGATTTAAAAATATATCTTTCCTCCCACACACACATTACTATGTTGGCATAGAGGCCTCTGCAAGGAGACCCCATAGCTACATCTTCTCTCTGTAGGTATAAATTATTATTAAATAATATAAAATTATTCTTAAGAACCATATCAAGACGTTGAGCCTATAAATTAATACTATTCTGTGCTAGTCCTTTTTTCGATAAATATGAATTTACGCAGTCAATACACAACTCATGTGGTATAACAGAATACAAGTCTTTGACATCAATTGTTATAAAAATATAATCATCACAATAATTAGCCATTCCTATCGTAGTTAAAAAATCCCAGGAATCTTTGCATAAATGCTCTTCACTCTGTATAAGTGTTTTGAATTTATTATCTAAACATTTTGCAGTAGGATTAGTGATGGAACCCTGTGCATCTATGATAGGTCTAAATGGTGAACTGATTAAATCTTTGTGTATTTTTGGGACTCCAAACATGGCTGGAGTCCTAGGATAAACTACATTCATAAAATTAAATTCATCAATATTTATATCTCCATCAATGAATAAATCATGCAAAATACTCCTGATACGTCTATAAGCTCCATTTACTTGATTAATGGAGCTCCTAGCATAAGTGTTACTATTTAATATAATCTCCATTTTTTTATTATAGTCATTTCCATTACATATAGTCATGCCCCCACCCTTATCTGGCTTAATAAGTCTGACTTCCTTTGTTTCCATTAACATGGTTAAATTATTGCTCTCGGACTTGGTTAGATTATATTTCTTATTTTTTGTATAAGAAGTATCAAGTGCTCGATGATCTAATTCACAAATTCTTTCAAATGTCTCCAATGTTGGATGTAATGGGGGATTATATGAACTAGAAATGTAAAAAGGATTAATAATATGTTCTGTATTCTGATTCACTTCACCACCAGTTTGATTATATTCCATCCATGATATATAAAAAAGGAAGAAATTTAAAAAAGTGTTTTGAATATTCAAGAACTATTAGACATGGTAAAATGCACAAATGTGGTAGGTGTAAATATTGTTGTTATGTATTGGAAACTACTTATATACATATTAATGGAGTAGACCTTAAAATAAAGGGGAGATTTAATTGCAATACTGAAAAAGTTGTATACTGTGCTATATGTTCCATTTGTTCTAATTTTTACATAGGAAAGACAGAAAGGAAATTAAAGGACCGCATGGGTGAACATGTCCGAGCTATACATGATGGCATTGAAACAAATACTTTAGCAAAACATGTTAACACACATACATCACATTCATTTAAATTTATTATTTTGGATACCTTAAAATTGGATATAAGGGGAGGAGCATGGCAATCATTATTAGAAAAAATGGAGTTACAATGGCAAATCAGACTTAATGCCCATAATTCGCCAGGACTTAATAACACTCTTTCAATTGGAAGTATTCTAAGATTAAAATCTTTAGAGAGATAGATAAGATATTTTAATAGTAATTTATATATTTATATATTTATTTATTTATACATTTACTTTTTCGGTTTATACCATAATAATATAGACACTAATGTGATTACAAGATTTTTAAACACACACACAGACACACACACATATGTATATATATATATATATATATATATATATATATATATATATATATATATATATAAAATATGCATATTATATATATATAATTTTAATATATACATTTTCATGTTCATTGTTTTTAACATGGAAATCATAAATTGATTTAACATAAATTACACATAACACTATTTATTATGTGAAAATTCTTTTAATATAGTTAATGTTTATTTGTTTATACATCTATTTTGCATATCTATACATTATATGAGATTGGATATAATTTATGATTTTAGGTTTACTACTTATATAGAACGTATTCGGGTAGTGAAAAATAATAAGGTAACATACATTTTAAACAAGCTATAGTGTATATACATTCAGAATAAATATATACATTTTGCATTTTATATTTTATAGGTTTGACTAACACTATTTTTAATATATTCAATGTTTTCAGATATGTTTTTGTTATGTATTGCCTGGTTTTAGAGGTTGGTTACTTTAAGGAATTTAGAACGGACTAATTGCTACAATGTATCGCATTACTGAGACTTGTGTTATTTAAATGACAGGAAATGATGATACTTTGTTTGAAAAAGTTTGGCACAGCCAAACGAAAGCGCTTACAACATTGCTCATTTGTATTACTATTAGTTCTATATTAACAGTTACTGGTTAAGATTTTGTTACAACTCGATTTGGAATATAATAAATACTTTCTTCAGCCTGTTCGGATTGTGTTTCTGGTTTTAGAACCCAGACACTGTCCGACAAACTCTGGGAGACAATGTGATGGTCCCCTGCCATTACTAAAGTGTACATCAGAAGAAGGACACTGTTGCAGGGAAAGGTGGTGTCCCATGACTGTTGAACTCCCTTATTAGCCTCAGACACAACTTTGGATCACTCATGGAGTCCTAGATAGGCATCTATGACAGCAGAGATGCAGCAGACACTGATTACAGTCACAACAGCCTCGATAGTTACATCAACAATCTCCACAGCATTAAACAGAAGTGCTGCGAGTTACGGCACAAAGCTAATACCTGTCCTGAGACACAGATATTGGCCACAGTATTGACAACACATTCAGTGCCAGCTTTACCCCTCTCTCCCCCCAAAAGTGAAGTGCTGAGTGAATGTGTTCTCACATGCTGTATCCCATTTCCTTTCTAGGTGTCTGTGTGTCAACAGGATGTGGCCCTGCAGCAAGGCCACAGCATATGGCAGTGTGGTGACACATCCACCATGATATTGGCAGGGTACAGTATGTGCACTGTAATTCCCAGTCTATTACACAGTGATTGCATATGCCTCACAGATTATAGGGCTAATGATTTTACATAGGTACATGGTAATGTACAACATCTGTTGTAGAATGGAGAATGGTACATGTACTGGTTTGGACACACCTCCAATTGCTAATAACCACAGCCACAGGGGATATTCATCAACCAAACACACTGGGATTACTATTCACACACACACACACACACACGCGCACACACACACACACACACACACACACACACACACACACACACACACACACACACACACACTTGCCAGTACTGAGATCCATAGGTTCATTGCTTCATTAGTGTGCAGTAGGTGAATGGGCCGGAAGGGTCTATAAGCCTAGCCCAAGGGAATACCTTGGCATCAGGCCACATGAAAATTGTCCCCAGTTTGGCTCAGGAGTATAGTCATTGGAGTGGTCCCCAGGGGTGGGTATTGTATTCCCCATCCACTCATCCAGGTTTTTATTGTGTGTGGCCAGTGATGTGCACTGCTTGCCATGTATGTGATCTATATACCGTAACATGGACAGTGTCTGAGTTATGCACATGTCCCACATGCATGTTATTTGATGTGTGGAAGTGTACTTGAGGTCTCTGGGGCATGTTGTGTGGACAGATTGGTATCTTCTGATGTAGCATTCCTGACCTCATTTGGTGAGACCTGGCTATGTAACTGAGGTAGTGATTGAACCAACATTGACAGTATGATGTGGGTATTCAGTGGAGTTAGTGGCATCTGTCCATACAGGGCATGTGTATAAGGCATGGTATTCCCTTTGTGGGGTACGTTTGCAGACACTACAGTTGTTGCAGGCGTCCAGTGGTAAACATGACAAAAGGGCCACTGTACACATTGATTGGGCTACTGAGGGGATGGAACAGGGTGCCATATCCTATTACTTGCTGGATAACACACAGTCTGGAGATATAACACATCAAAGTATTTTCTGATGTCAGTGGCACTGTTGTGGTCAAACTGTGGGTACTATCTGTGAGGCAATATGCAGGGGAACTACCAATGTAGTGGCTGTTGCCTAGCCAAGTGTGTTTGTGTATGATATGTGGGTAGAGAGTAATCTCTGAGTAATAGAAGGGTTGTCTATATTGTTCACTAATCCATACTGTCACATTTAGGGCTGTGGATTGTCTACACCAACCTCTATGGTATTTGACAACTGTTGTGGCCTTTGTGACCTATACTAGGTCCTCCACATATTAATTTAGTGAAACCCATCCCCCAATGGATCCTGTTATTACACAATCACATCAACCTCCACACAGAATACTGATGATAGACAATATCACCAACCTCCACACAGGATACTGAAAACAGACACACTGGCCACTATGAGTTTCAAACCCCTAACTAGCTATGGTATTGCTACTACTGTGTACTGCATTTATCGCACGCACCACAGAGCTTACAGGATGGATGTTGTGCCAAAGTACTTCTATGGGGTGAAACATCATCAGCCCTTGCAAATACTGGCATTGGGTGATGTAGTGGGTGAAAGATCCCAAAAAATAGTTTACCCTACACACACACACACACACACACACACACACACACACACACACACACACACACACACACACACACACACACTTACATTTGCCAGGGGTGAGGTTCAAACCTCTATCTAATGATCTTTTCAGACCATTATGGTTATGTATTTATTAGATGCACCACTGACCTTACATGATTCAGGGTTGCCAACAGGTACTTCTAAGGTGGATAATATCTGCAGGACTGCTAAAGTCAGGCACTGAGATGTGTACTGGGTGCAACTGGGGCCAAAATCTTTGGGGTACAGACATACATATGTACACACAAACACTTCCCAGGGATGAGATTCAAACCCATACCTATGTAGTTATTGCTATTACATTGCTCTGTATTTATCACATGCACCATGGAGCTTACATGTTTGAGAGCTCTGCAAAGGTATCTTTGAAGGTGGGTGACATCAGCACCAGTGCTAAAGGAGGGGTAAGGGAAGTGTTGTAAGTGTGAATGACCACAAAATCAGGTCATTACAAGGATACACACACTCTCTCACACAAACACTCATATTTACACAGTTGCTATGACCAGGATTGGAACACCTACCTAACTAGCTTGCTGCACTACAGTTATCGCAAGTGCCACAGAGGTTATATGTTAGTAAGCTTTCCAAAGGTATCTTTGAAGGTGAGTGACATCAGCAGCAGTGCTGAAGGAGGGGTACAAGAGATTTAGTGAGTGTGAATGGCCTCAACCACATTCATCTAGAAACACACACACACTCACACACAACTTTATATTTGACAGGACTGAGATTACAACTTTTACATGCATACCTATTTGTACTGTAGTGTTACACAGTTATCAGAAGCACCACTGACACTATAGGGCTGAGGGCTAACCAAAAGTATTTCTACTGTGAATGACATCAGCACATCATGTGATATAGGCCAATGGGATGTGTAGTGGGTGGGACAGGCCTCATAATGGGATTCTCTCTGCCTCTGTCTGTCTTTCTCTTCCCCATGACTCAGTGTGTGTATGTTTGACATATTATATTATGTTGGCCTTACATATGTGTGTGTACTCCTATCCAATGTGTGTATGTGTGTGTGTGTGTGTGTGTGTGTGTGTGTGTGTGTGTGTGTGTGTGAAGTATCAATGGTGTACAATCTGGTGAGTGTGCACAGACAGCTGCGAATAACCAATATCTGTAGTCCACTGTGTTGTGAGACATGGGCTTCATTTCTCTAAGTGTAGGAACATGCCCAGTATGGCCTTCTATACTGAGTGTGTGCATCCATTCTAGGGAGGGTTGGACTCCAGTTCAGGATTTTGTGTGTTACAGCTACACCTAGCAAACTGTTTCTGCAGGATATCTGTAGATAGGTTGCAAATATGGAGGCACAATGGGCTTAACATACAGGGGATACTGTAACTATTGCTGGCTGTGCTGCTTGTGTGACATGTTTGGTTGTAGCATAGATATTCTGACATATGTACTGTTTTACACTCTGATGTGTCATGTTATTAACTACTGACAGTTATCATTCTTTGCTCACAGTTATTTACTGGGAAATACAAGATGAATGACACTGGGACCAACATTCTGAGGCATATAGACTACACATTCTGGCACACACCTGCCATTGTGGAGGGGTAGCTACAGACAATAG
The DNA here is from genome assembly GCF_019279795.1 of Protopterus annectens. Classification (NCBI taxonomy): domain Eukaryota; kingdom Metazoa; phylum Chordata; order Ceratodontiformes; family Protopteridae; genus Protopterus; species Protopterus annectens. The sequence goes on from NC_056735.1 coordinate 1,396,999,066, forward strand.
ACTGTTGGTTCTGTGTAAATGGTGCAGCACCTTGTTAGTATGCTGGCTGGGGTTCCCCTCTTTGTGCTATTCTCAACTTCACAGAATGGCCATATCTTGCTGGGGCCATACCTCTCAGCTGTACAGATATACGCAGGTTATCCAGAGGCAGGACTCATATATCTGGTTGATTTACCTTCACATTGTAGTTTACAAGTGGTTTTGTGGCTATTCATTCATGGGTTTGCAGTTGGGAGTAGTATGGGCAGACATTAGAGTTTCAGACTTCACACACTCCATGACATCCATGCTTTTACACCCCCCTCTGTTATTCTCCCCTCCACCTATCATTATGTAAGTAATATCTCAGAGGTATCCCTATAGTTGGGCCTTTATCCCAGTAGTATTTATGGCCTGCTCCACAGTCTTTGCAGTAGGACATTGGGAGGCATGCTACTGGGATTTATCAACATGGCCTTGCATATTAAACAAAAACCAGGTCGCAGCTAGGATATATGCACTGTTGGTAAAACAAAAAGTCAGTATTCCCACAAACAACATCCAACAGCACAGCCAACTGTTCAGGAAGATGTAAATCATAGTCCAGTCTATAGAATCACACAAAAAACTTTATTCCAACAGGTAAGCATTTTCATGGTATTGCCACTACTTCTTCAGACCATTATACTATCAACAATTACTTATTTCCAAATATACTAAAATGTTAAAGTTAACAACCAATCAGAATCACATCATGATTAGAATGAATACTGTTACACCCATATACCAGTTAAGAACTTGCGGCATCTTGCCCTAAAATAATATACATATTCTCAATGTATAATAAAATATATGCAAATATATAACTGAGATCTCTTTCCTCTCTACTTCCCCTCACTAATCCTTATAACTGAACTTCTCTACCTGATTTGCTAACACCTTTGTGGTTCCTTGATAATACACATACTAACAAAAACTATTAAATATGTTTCTGTAATAATATACATACTGTCTAACTAAACTTTTAAAAATGTTATCTAATACCCTACATAAAGTCCTATTCTTGTGCATCTTATTATTCTTAGAACCACTTTCCTGAAAATTATTTTGTAGATGCTTTAATATGAAACTCTCTTACACTAAGTAATGTCCTAAAAGCATACTTCTTATTCTCACTGAATACATTTCTGAAAATATTTTATCATATTATATGAACTATGTATTATCTTATTGTTATAAATTGTTTTTAAAATGTATAACTGTCTAATTTATGGAGCTTTTCTCCCTGGTCCTCCACTGAAAAAGGGCTCTTCAGCTCAGTCGGACATACTCGGTCAACAAATGTAAAATAAAATTAAATAAATGAGTAAATATAAAAAACGTGCAAATATAAATAAAATGTGCAAATATAAAAAATATGTGCAAGAATAAAAACATATTATATTGCATTTGAAAAGTTTCCTATTTTTCAACACAGGCTGTAAGGGAACCCTGTCATTTAATTCACTCCCCCTTTCCGCCCTCAGTCTGATTATCCATCTTGTCTCTGATGTTTCTGTTTGGTTACTTAGGTCTCCCCCTCTCTCATTGTCCCAAATTTTTTCAACAGCTAGGAATCTAAATGTATGTGTTTGTCCATTTAGTTTCACATGCTTCACCAGTGCATTTGTCAAAGTGCCCTTCCTGATGTTCATCAGATGCTCTCTTATTCTAAACCTAAATTTCCTGTTGGTTTTGCCAACATAATATGCTGAGCAGATATTACATATAGCTAAATAAACTGTATTGCTGGTATTACAATCTGCTGCTACATTGAATGAAGTTATCGTACCTGTATCTGGATGTCTAAAACTATTTGTGCTATCTAAATATTGGCATTAATTACATTTGTTACAAGGGGTGGTACCTTTGGTACCTAACTCTCTGTTAGCATTATCTCTGGGGTAGCAAATTATTCTTTTAAGTGATTTCCTGTTCTTAAACATAAAATTGGGCTTCTCACCCACTATATTTTTCATCTCAGCATTTGAGGTTAGTATTGGCCAGTGCTTCTTACTGATCTCTATCACAACATTCGTGTTGCTTGAAAAATATGTGGGAACCCATACATATTTATTGTCACTCTGTGGTCCTTTTTTACTCTTAATTGAGCTCGATGAAAAATATGGCTTCCCTATATCTTCTCTCCAGTTCTTAGCATTCCTTAAAATCTCCTCTGTTTCCCGATCTACATAACCTCTCTGTCGTAGTCTCTCTCTAAGGTCACGTAATTCGCATTCAAACTCTCTATTATCAGCAGTTAACCTTGATGCTCTTAATGCTTGCCCCTTGACTACAACCCTAAAAATGTGCTTGGGGTGCAGACTCTTTCGATGTAATATAGCATTTCTACAGCATTCCTTCCTGTAAATCTTAGTGGATAGTCTACCCAACCCATCATTGTATATTTTAACATCTAGGAATTCAATTTCATTGTAAGAATACTTCAGATCAAAACTCAGAAAGCTAGTATTATTATTGATAGTATTGTGAAATTGATATAACTCTTCATCACTACCTTGCCACAGCATAAAAAGGCCATCCACAAAGCGCCTATAGAACACTAGCTGCTGCCATTTGTCCCTCTTAACAACATATTCGTTCTCCCATGTTGTCATAACTAAATTTGCATAGCTATTTGCTGTAGGAGTGCCCATGGCTACCCCATCCTTCTGCAAATATAGCTTATGGTCATATATCATAATATTATTTTGTAATATTAATTCCATTAGGAAACATATAAGATCTATCTTCTCATTATTATATTCACCATCTAACACTAAATACTATCTCAAATACTCTATACCTTCTTCATTCAGTATTGAGGTGAATAATGCATGAACATCTAATGTAGCTATTAGCATCGGGCCATTATTCTCCCTATCTGCAGTGTAGTTGAATAGATCTTCCAAATACAGATTTGAATCCTTTAAAACATACTGGTTCCTATCCACCACTAGCCTAAATTGTTTTTCTATATATATCAAAAGGGGCTCCATAGACCACCTGCTGTTCGATACTATCAACCTCAGGGGGGGGAGTTACAGGGTCCTTATGAATCTTTGGTAGCCCGTGTATACTAGGAATTAGAGGATTATGCATGCTAAAATAATTATATAAGTCAATAGTAATGTCATTATTCAATAGTCTTTCATATAAAGCACTTTCCAATTTCTTTAACATTATTCATCACATTTCTGTCCATGATAGCATATGTTACAGCATTATTCAACATTTCATTCATTGCTTTACAATAATATGCACTATCCATTATAACAATCAAGCCACCATTATCAGCTTGCTTGATTACTATACGCTTATCAGACTGTAGTGATTTTAATGCTTGATACTAATTTCTAGTTAAATGATAATGTTTATTGTTACTAATATCTTTTCCAAAAGCTTTAAAAATATCATCCTCACATAGTTGCACAAACACATCCATCAAAGGGTTACTAGGGGAAATAAACATACTTGATTTCCTAAAACAGTTGATATTTTCATTGTTCTGGGTTTTAAATAACATTTTAAGAAGGACATTTGTACTAAACAATTTTAAATGTGTTATAGCGTCTGTTACCACAATATTCTGTGTAGCTACAAATGAAAGTCCTCTGTCAAGGCTTTAGCTGAAATATTCCATTTTAAGGAAGATCCTTCTTCCACACTCATTTCAATTACCTGTCGCTCGGGGATTCTTGTTGCCCCTTCCTCTTCATATGGCCTCTGCTGTATGACCGTTGCCTCACTTTCACTCTGCTGACCGAGTGTCTCCTGATGGGAAAAACCTGAACATCTGGAGTGGTTGTGTGTTTCAAAACCTGTGCTGATACTCCATTATTAGCGTTCACAGTTTTTTTGTTGTCCGTTACTTCCGGACACCTTGTTAGCATACGTAATACCACTCAGAGGTGATGTTTTAGTGACATCTAGTGTTGGAAGTACATTCATCATCTTCCTCGGTCCCAATTCATCACTAGATAAGACTATGTCATTAAGGGTGGTGTTTACTGGTTGCTCAATGTTTGTTAAGGTGGTACTCTCATTATTAACATCAGTCTGTACATCAGCATGTGTTTTAGACCATATAAACACCCTTCCTTCCTTAAGGTCACGTTCTTAATTGGTATATAGGTGTGACAGAATTCATTCTAATCATGATGTGATTCTGATTGGTTGTTGACTTGAACATTTTAGTATATTTGGAAAGAAGTGATTGTTGATAGTCTAATGGCCTGAAGAAGTGGTGGCAACACCATGAAAGCACTTACCTGTTGGAATAAAGTTTTTTGGGTGATTTTATAGACTGGACTGTGATTTACATCTTCCTGAACTGTTGGCTGTGCTGTTGGATGCTGTTTGTGGGAATAATGGCCTTGCATTTGTTTTTTGTTTACTGTTAGGTTGTTAGCTGGGACCCCTGACATTCCATACATTGGCACGATTGGTGAGACATGGGCCTTTGTCAGAGGACTGTAGGCCATTTGAGAGTGCTGCAGGCCATCTGTTACTGCATTTCTACATGGGATTGTGGGGGGGGGTGCACACCTGCAGACTAATATTTGAAGTGACTGTACAGGTATGTTGGTTACTCTGTTGGCTTCCATTTCATATTGTATTGTGGCCTATCATGTAGACAGGAGGCATATCAGTAGAGTACACATTTTAGATCTTAATGGCATATATTTCAGATTCAGACTTCTTACCCTTCAGAACTAGAATGCAACTGCCAGACCTGTTGTAGTATGTCTGTGTAGGTCTGGTGGGGGGCTGTTCACCATTGCCATCATTTGGGGGCCTTAGCCCAGCCTTTCTTCACGGTGATCTCCATCTGTCCTGCTGGGTGAGGCTGGTGTTGGATATGTGACCCTCACTGACACCCATGTGTGTGACTTATTGACACCCATAGTTCTTTGGGCCATCACATGTACTGCAGTGGGGGTTATCACCTTGTGTAGTGCTGCCTAGTATGTTGACACTGGAATTTGTTTGTGATGATAGGTGAAGGCTGCCAGCCTAGCCAGATAGAATTTTGTAGATAATTCTGTCATTTATAAATATTGATGGAAGCCACAGGCTTGTTCTCTTAAATATGAAAAGACTGCATTAGATATTGAACTGTAAAATGTAACAGTGCACTCTGTTGTAAGAAAGCTATGTCAAGCATTGTATGACTGTCTTTGATGTCAAAATTCAGAGCCTATATGTATAGAGGGGGGCATCCTGCCTATTGTTTTAAGACCAGAGTTAATGGCCAGAATTTGCATGTATAAATGTCCTTGATTGCTCTGGTTTCTGACCAGATGTAAAGAGTGTAAATGTAGCTTCTGTTAGCCTGGGAACACCAGAAAAGTGTGAAGAATGATGTCATGTGAATCAGCTCTGTGTTATCAATTTAAAGAGAGAAAAATCAGAGAGCATGACAGCATTTTTGTCTTGAAACATCCAGCATCACCACCATTGCTTTGCTCTATCTGTAAGTTACTTAAAATTTTGTTTTCTCTTAGATATAGCTAGAAAATAAGATTAGACTAGTTTATTTTTCTGTGATGCCAGAACTTTTTCTGCGGTATTATTTTAAGCATTTCTCTGTGATCTCTGAACTCTTGACTAGCACTGTGTAGTAAGATTTATTGTCTTGTGTTTTTATTATTTATTATTAAATATTTTAAAACCTTTCAACTGTGGCTGTTTTGTGTAGAGATAATTTAAGCTCTAGAGTACATTGCATGTATATAGTGATGCTGTACCAAGTCACTCCAAATAAGTCTTGACTGTTAGGTCACACATACCATTTGGATAATAATATTGCACAGTAATAATTGGATACCCTTTTAGGGGCCTTTGAGTAGCTGATAAATATTAGTAGGTGGTGGCAGCTGGTGCTATCGTTTAGACTGGACAGAAAAGGAGCACAGCTAGAGAACCTGTGCCAGCCTTTCCCAGGAGTGTCTATGTGGTTGTATATAACTCTTATCTCAAAGAGTATGTGTGTATGTGTGTGTGTGTGTGTGTGTGTGTGTGTGTGTGTGTGTGTGTGTGTGTGTGTGTGTGTGTGTGTGTGTGTGTGTGTGTGTGAGAGTATATGTGTGTGTGTGTGTGCGTGTGTGCGTGTGTGTGTGTGTGTGTGTGTGTGTGTGTGTGTGTGTGTGTGTGTGTGTGTGTGTGTGTGTGTGTGTGTGTGTGTGTGTGTGTGTGTGTGTGTGTGTGTGTGTGTGTGTGTGTGTGTGTGTGTGAGCTACGTGGGCAGGGACACAAAGCAATGGTTGGATAGAGAGGGTGCTGGAGGTTTTAGCTTGCCCTCTAGGCTGAGATCCAGACCCTATAGCTGTGCCAGTGGGGAGGTTTATTGGGGACCTGGAGAGAAAAGGAGCAACCAGCCCCAGACTGACTGTGATCTCTGTGTGCTCTTAAGGGAAATTGTACTTTACTGTGTGTGTATTTATTATCCTTTCCTTATATGGACACCCCTCATTGGTGTTAGTGGTGAGGATTAAGGCTCCTTGATTGCTGGGCCAATGCACAGGCATTACATTGTTATGAATTTCCTGCTGTCCCATATAGCTGCCTGCTGCTAATCCATTCAGACACCCAATTCCCTTGCATACTTGCATCCATATCATACATACAAGTATGAGAACATACTACTCCATTCAGTAATTGATAGAAAGAGTGACTTACCTTGTTGCTGACCCAGTATTGAGGACAGTGCTGGATGGCTGACTATGTTGGATGCACATAGTACACTCCCTGTACATGGTAAAGCTCAGATAGTGTCATGTTTGGCATCCCTTTTACTGTATGTGCAAGTCAGAAAGAGTTATCAGTCCCTGGGTCACTACATTGTCAGTTTGTGTGCTATGCCTTGCCTCTTTGCCAATGCCTGGGCATACTGTGCATGCCTCCTACTGCCTACAGGGGCAGGCTCAAGATGTTTCTCCTTCAAGTTCCTCTGTGCTGGCCTTGGCAATGGTGGGGGCTGTGTGGCCCTGCCCTGTGCTGTTTCTGCTGCAGCTGTTTCCACAGGATTGTATTGTGTAGCATGGCACGTACTATGAACATCCATGTATATGTAGCTGGAGAGTACTGCAAGGCTCCTCCGGATATGTCAAGGCAGAAGAACTGTGACTTGAGCATCCCAAACACATTCTCTACAATGATCCTGGTTTGTGCGTGTGCCTCATTATGGTGTTCTTGTTCAGGTGTGTGTGCATTTCTGATGGGTGTCATCAGCCACAACTCCAGTGCAAAGCCAGCATCCACCACTAGATGGCCATATGGGATGTCCCCCCTGACAAATGCCTGATACAGCTGTGAGCAATGCCAGATGTGGGAGTTCTGTTAGCTTCCAGGGCTGTCAGCGAACACATTCATGATAATGACCTGGGTATCGCACATGACCTGGAAATTTATGGAGGGGAAGCCCATGTGGTTTATGTAGATCCTTCCCCGCTCACAGGTTGGTGCTTTGATGTGGATATGCATGCAGTCTATAGCACTAACTACCTCAGGGTATTCTGCTATACAGTGGAAGAGACACATACATGTGGTCAGTGCCTCACGAGCAGTTAAGAAATCTATGTGCTTATTGGCATGCTGTGTCATGGCATCCAGGAAATGGTGAAGTACCCTGGATGCTAATGACTGTGAGACCCCCATGATATCCCCAGTTGGTCTTTGGAAGGTACCTTTGGCTAGTATTCTTAAGCCTAGACATACTTTGATATCCACTGGGATGGGTTCCCCTCTATTAGTTGTGTGTGTAAGGCATGGCCGGCACAGCTCAATGATTTGCTGTAGAATGTCCCTGTCCATCTTATAGCGTTCTACTATCTCCAGCTCATGTAGGCCCTGGTAGGTTATCCTGGATCTGTACACTCTTCTCCTCTTCCTCCTCACTGTGGGTTGGTTGTCAGCATTCTCCTCCTCACCACTCTCAGTCTCTAGCACATATTGATGGAGTAAAGCAGCAGCAGCCTCTAACATTTTTAGTTAGTTTTGCCAATTAAAAATCCCCCAACTGTGTACACCGGTGGTGTAGAGTTTGCAGGAAAAAAACAGTCTGCAGGGTATTTGCATAGTTTATATTAGTGTTCTGGGCTGCTGCATGTGTAATTGGTTGATTCTGATACATTCCACCTGCCAGCTATACTAGTTCTCCTCAATTGCCTTCCTAGTGCTCTTTCCCCTTCCCAGTTCCTCCTTATTTAAGCCCTGAGGTGCACCATGCATACCCAGTGCTCAAATGTAAACAGTGCTGCCATTTCCTCTTTTTTTTCTTTTTTCTTTTTTTCTTTTTTGTTTAAAAGTGGATGCGTGGCACGCGCACCCATTTAAGCTATGTACACACTGCTCAGGCTCATCTGACACACTCCCTTCCTTAGCTGTGCTTAGCTAAGGGCAAACACGGGCCACAGAGCTCCAATGAGCTTACAGCAAGCATGACACACACCCTTATGAAGTCATTCAGCTCTTATACTTGCACTGTTGTATTGTTCCACCTACATGGTTAGGTACAAGCTGACACTTTGAGGAAATCTGTGATTCAGTATAACTGCCCTCATTTGCATACCGCAGTGTGTCTGTCCTTAGTTACTGCACTTAGATAGACCCTTTCCCCTTGACAACCAGTGCTCCCTGGTATTGTTTATATTCTGCTTGCCATTGACTATAATGGCAAAATGCAGAATTATCTTAAAATTGACTTTTCTCATTTTTTTTATTTTCAGCATGATCCCATTTGCACGCCACTGACCTAAGCTTAAACGACCATGATCAGCCAAAAAAAAAAAGTGTAATTTTATGCCTTCTTTGAAGGTTGGGTGGCGGGCTGGCATCTCAGCACTGTAAAAATCCACTGCCAACCATTAGCGGACCAGAGTTCCGCTGTGGCGACCCCTAACCGGGAAAAGCCAAAAGACTTTTTTTTTATTAATGCCAATGGCCTTATATTTGGCCATTGGCATGTGTGTTTGACTGTAATACATGCTTTCCATGAGCTTTTCTGCCTCTGTTTGCTCAGATGAAGAAATGTATTCAGTTACTAACTGAATACACTTCTGCTCTGACACTGTCCCTGCACAAAGTCCTGCCAGCTTCATGGATCACAAAATCACCTCATTTGCATGTTTTTTACCAGCAAATGAGGTGATTTGCATCCCGCATGGCTTTCCTAGCAGGAACAGCATGGGGCTGCTCATTTACGTGAAAACAGCACTTTCCTGAATCGCTCGGCAGCCATTTTCTGTGCAGGAGCTCCTACACTGTTCCTGCACAGAATCCAGCCATTCATGAATCCCGGGGTTCATAATATAAATGACTGTATGCTAGAATGTTCTGTCTGCTATGTTTTATGATATAACATTCATCTTAAAAGGGTTAACACAGGTAGTGGTCTTGACATGTGCCGATAAGGCTGAGAAGCTTGCAGAAAGGAATACTGATCTGTTTGTAGACACCAGTTAGAGCATGGTAAACCTGTCTATCTGCCATACTGTACCAACTCTGTTGTCTAAGTTGAGCATGTGTACAGGAAACAAACTGTTGAAGTGAAACACAAATGACTTGAATAACTCTGAGCATATTTAAATAGCACAAAATATGCAGTACATATACTCATACCTTGACACAGACATTTTCAACTGCCCAGGTTCACAAATATGCATGCTGCTGGCAGATAGCTAATGCAGTAATACACTCTTAAGACAATTGTAATTATAAAAAGAAATTAAATAATATGAACAAAGGCACCTAGAAATATTTCCCAATCTCCTCTGGCACAGAAGACTTTTTTCCATATCGCCTGCTGAATTAGAAAAAAATAAATAAATATCATTAAATTGCATGCATCAAACACAAACATTTATTACGTGGATGACCAGTCTCTGTACAGACCAGAGACAGATTTACAACACGTCTCATATACCCTTAATCTGACCTTTTCTTCCCACTAGCTAAGAAGGTCAGGATTGTGGCTGCTCTGGTGTGATAGTGGTACCTGCATTGCACACCAGATTAGATTATTCTAGTGGCATCAGGCACTACTTTGAGAAAGACTGTTCCTGGCATTCTCTTTATACTGGGGTTCCTCATTCAAGTCTCCAGTCAGGCACTCCTGGTGGTCACTATGCAACAGATAAAGGAAGATGATTTTGCTTTCTATATTTCAACACTGGGGAGCCCAATCATCTCAGATCCCTTGGAAGCCATGAACATTCAAAGGTCTCATTCCAAATAACTGTGGCAGGCCTCTTGCAGTCACTCCTATTGATTTTTCAGCATATGCCATGCAACACATGGCAACATAGTAATGTGATCTGTCATTGTATGTCCATAATATAACACTGAAAGTGTTAGCATGGCTGGATAGTGTTAAGGTGTAAAAGCATCAGATGTGTTTACCATGTGTCATGCCTAACTACGGCAGTAGCTTTCCTCTATAAAACCTCATTTAGCATCTCCTTGAGATAAAAAGTAACATATTTTTCAGGAGGATCAGGATTATTGCCTCACCCATGCATTCTCACTGTACTTTATAGGTGCTCATGTGGGAATATCAGATAGAAAGAGCCTCTTAGCATGACTTGGTTAACAAGCATGACCTGCAGAAAGAGCTATTCAGTAACATTCATTAGAAAGCATCCAGTTAACATAACCATTTTCAAAGCTGTTATGTGATATAAACCCTGCTGCTGCCTCATCATGCTACAAAAGATTGCTTTGTGACAAGCTACTTGGCTGTAGTCACAGGTGCAGAAATGTTCTTCATTAGGAGCTACACTTTTTATGTGGCAAGTTTACTTGCTGGCTCCACCTAAACTGTTTATTTAAAGCTGCAATGCTGATATGCTTATTGAAGTATTTGCTTACAGCTGTAAGTTACAGCTACATTCAAGCAGATTAGTGTAAAGTATGTTAAACCAAAGGGGGTTACCTTAAGTCATACCTCTCAATTGGCCAAGTATTTTACAGAATGTCCAGATTTTTGCCTTGTATTTTTGGCATGTTTCTCATAAAACTGTGTGTTTTTTTTTTTGACAAATCAGTAGGGATTGAATTCACTAGGTAATAACAGATGTTAGCGTTTCAGGCTTCATTTCCTTCAGAAAATGCAGGGTAATGCGAAACCTTATTATTCTAACCTCTTTCTAAGTTTAAAGGGAAAATATTCAAAATGTGCCTATTTTTGGGACTTTGTCCCACCATTATTTTTAGTTTTGTTGATTTCTTATTCTAAGAGGTTGAGACATATACCTTGAGCCAAAGGGTCCAAGTGCATAAATACTTCACATTTAAGTTCCATGGTTTATACTTTGTTAATGAGTTGCCTTATCAAAGTTAAACATGGGGCAAATGTAGACAGGTGTCATTTCTCCATGTTGTTGTTGAGTGAGCCCATGTATAGGTCACTGTTGACCCCTCAGTAGATCCTGAGTAGGTTATTTCCAGTACTGTACTCATATGCAGGTTATACTGGCAGTACGTATAATACTTTTTTTGGATGGGGAGGCACCTTCCACTACCTAGATCTGACGGATAAAGCAGTATCATTATGGAGCTCAGGTGAATAGCAATTACTGAGGAAGCTGTGATAAACTTAGTTATATGACTACTTGATGCTTGCTGCCTTATAGCTTTTTATGTAATCCACACACAACAATGATAACGTCAGTGCCTTTGGAAGTGATGCAGCTGTACGGCACAAATATATAATAGGTCTGTGGACCCACTTGACATACTCACATTGCTTTCTACCACTGAAGAAAGTGTCTGCACTAAAGCTGCAAGCAATCTGCCCTTACTATAGTTTATGTCCATTTCTGCACCCATTGTACCTGTCTGTATTTGGTCACTGTGATTTGGTAAAATAAATATTAATTAACAGTGCAATTTTGCTGCAGGCCATTGCTTGATATAACTAACTGCAGTCTAGACATACCATGTATCCTTTACTACCTTTTCTTCTTGGGGGCATGTTGTACTACAGATATAGGAGCAGTGCTTATTGGCATGCAGGGGAGTATGAATGTGTGTGCGTGTGTGTGTGTGTGTGTGTGTGTGTGTGTGTGTGTGTGTGTGTGTGTGTGTGTGTGTGTGTGTGTGTACTTATTTCTTTGCTGTTGGATTGCACTTGTGAGTCCTGTTTTCTCTGCTGTTACATTAGCAAGTCCAGGATAATCTACCTTGTTGCAGAAGGTGTTTTCTCAGTCTCTTCAGTTGGGAAGCACTTTAGGAGAGCTCAAAGTGCAATCTTTTATCCACTTTTTTCTGTTTGCTATAAATTAGACTTGTTTGTGCAGAGCTGCATACCAAGGAGTTGTGGTTGGCAGTGCCCTGTACAAAAGCAAACATTGAGATGGTAAAATTTACCTGTATAACTATACTGGTGCTGTAATCTGTAAGACAGGTGAGGCACTGTGTGTAGTTAAGCTTAGAGCAGCTAGTTTGCTTATTGAACAGCACTAATACCATATCCTAGCAATATCTAACACCTGCCTTCAACCATGAAAACCACCCCAGGAGACCTCTGCAAAACTCAGTCCCTAAACCATAATGGACCATCCTAATACAGGTCCAGACAACAAGGAAATGCAATTTTAAAATGCCTCTGTGACCAGCTTGGTAGATATGGGCATCCTAAGACAATGTAACATTTTTTTATTTTTCCCAGACAACCATTTAATTGTTAAAGAAATTAACACAGTATAGGAGAGATGGGCATACACAACTTTCTTAAAGGCAAAAATTTTGCTTACAAACAAGATTACTCCTCAGGCCACACACACACACACACACACACACACACACACACTGTATATTAGGGGCACCTAGCAATGCAGAGAACAATAAATTGTTAATTGTATGCGACTGTGTGTATGAAATTGACTTTTGTACTTATTATCACACACATTAGTATTTTCTAACACAGCAGGATGTCTGCAAAATATAAGAAGTGGAATGCAAGTTCTCCCGTGCAGAAAATGGGATCTTGCTATAGACTCTCCATCTGCACAACTGGAGGATGATCATCCACAATAAACTGGACTGGAAGTATCTTCACCATGCCTGCTGTTTGTAGCCATGGCAGAAACTTTGAACAGGTTATGTGCTGGAACACTGACATGATATGTGTTGCTAAGGAACATGCCATCCACCTAACACAGGATATGAAGGTGATGGCTGGCGATCTGCTAGCCAAGCCACCATTAACAGGAATTACGAAGTTTCTTACCCATTTGCATGGGAGTGGAGGTCTGAGAAGAGTCATACTATTATTTAATGCCTGGTACTGCTCCACAATCTGGTGCCCTTCAACTATAAGGTGAGTAGCAAGAAAAAAAAAACAAAAAAAAAAAAAAAAAACAAGGGGGGGTGTTGTTTTGTTAGATCCTTGTGCTCCTTAAATCTAAGTAGAGCAAAATAAAAGCTTCAACTGTAGCAAACTGCTTCCTACCTGTGTAGTAAACTGCTTGCTACATTTGTAGTAAACTGCTTGCTGCATTTGAAATAAACAGCTTTATACATTGTATACTACATCAATTGCCTCAATTTTGACTGGAAAATCAGTTTAGCACCATAAGAATTAATTTCTGTATCAGCATTCAGAAATGCTAGTACAAACGTGAATATCAGTACTGCAGACTACTGACTGATTTGTATCAACTGACTGTGCTTCCTAGCTCCTTGCATACAAGGTGGTTTCTCCCTTTGCAGCACCATATGTACATGGGCCTGGGTCTGGCTCCTCAGGAGGCCACAGTGGAGTATTGGATATTGAAGCATAACTGCAGTGGCCTCTGAGAATCTACCTTGGAGATGCCTCAGATGTGAATGCCTGTTGTGTTAGAGAGCTGCATACTGCATAAATATGTATTGTAAGGTACTGTGTTACATATTCTGTCAATTCTCTATGTAGGAACATCTAGACTTCAGACTATAATGCTACTATACAAGATAAGATAAATTGCTACAATGTAACAATCAGGTGCTACAGTTTATACCATGCACAGAATGCTGCTCTGCTTAGGTTTTAATTAAAAAATGCTTTTTTATGTTTAAATGTAGAATCTCTGAGTATTCTTAACTGAGATAAAGAAAACCATAATTGCTCTCCTCCTTTTTGCTTTATCTAGTTATTTCTCACTGACTCTTGAGTACCAGAAGTAGAAAATCACTCACATTACAAATCACTTCAACTGTTTATTTTACTAATCATAAATATTCATTTTGTGTTGTACTAAATGTTTTTTAGTTTTTATATCAGTCCCAAGAAATTATATGAATATATATTATTAAGGTTTACATTCTCTCATACAAAGTCCATAAGGCACATGTACATGTAGTCTACATATGTTTAGATAAAAACAATACCAGCAATGTTTAGAATATGCACAATAATCAAAATCTAGAACATGTTCAATAATCAAAGCCTAGAACGTTCAATAATCAACGTCTAGAACATGTTAAATAATCAAAAGTCTAGAACACGTTGAATAATCAGAGTTCATCTCCCCCTCTCTTTAGCATATCTTCACCGGAGCAGTTGTAAAGCAGACCAACAGCATGATCCAGAATCTTCCCACAATTGCTCACATCTACACATCCAGCCTTTACTCGACTAATGATGTAACATTGCAGAAATCCTCACCTAATCTCATTCTGTAACAATATACACAAACAAGGTCTCTTCTGCTTCCTTCCACCTTCACTCTAACCATCTATATCACTCACCTCTCCATTCCCCTTTGTCCTCTCCCCCCTCAACCCCTCAACATCCTATACACCTTAATAAACTCTCTCCTGCTACAAATGCTCATTCACCCTCCTTGTTTCCTTTTACAGTGGTTTTAAAGCTGAGCCTTAACCTACCCCTTCAGCTGCAGTCTCTTTCAACTATCCAGCCCTCTCCTACTCCAGTCTTTCTCTCACTACCCAAAAAAACTAAGATTCCCAGACCATTCCATCTCTCCCCATACACCTCTCCTGAAGTTATGAATACTGTTACCACAGATCTTCCATTCCACCACATAACTAGCACATATACAGCTTGTCTTCACCTGCAGACCCACGTCTTTAACAACAGCCATCTTTTCCTCTTCCTTTTCAACTCAGTCCTTCTCAGATGCGTGATATGCATATACGTAATCCCACACTGGACCCACTGCCATAAACAAACACTTCTTAGCAGAAATTGTCTCTTCAGTTTTATTTTTTTCTTAATTTTTTGCCCTTATCTTTTTCAATAAGATTTTTTATGCATTTTTGAACATCAATGTCCAGCAATGGCACAACAGCACATGTACTCATACATTAACACACACACACACACATATATATATATATATATATATATATATATATATATATATATATCATAGCTTCACACCACTTCAAACCATATAAGTTAAGCTAATGCTTGATTATCTTCTAAAATTATGTACCGTCGGCCATGTAGTCCTGTATAGCACTTAGTTTTGCTTCTAATGTCATCAAACTATTAGAAAGAAGTAAGCCAAAAAGTTAATGAATGTAACAAGTACTTTCTTTTGAACTCAAGATTTCTAATATCAATTTTGTTTTGCCTACCTACCTAAATTGTATGTCTGTACTGTTTTGTTTTGCAGCTTAATCTCTTTCATATTGTCTTTCCTCCTGCACAGGGAACCATCAAGTCATCTTACAACCCTTAGGATATTTTCAGTGGCAAAAGTTTCTACACCTCCCCCCTTTAACTCAACCTGTACAAAATCCCCATAGATTTGCTAAGCTTGGCTACTTGTATTGATGAGGTTTCAACCTGTGTACATTTCCCCAGTATGTATACTTCAATTGTTGTTTTTCATAGAGTATCATCAATGGTGCAGTTTCTATTTGTAGACAAGCAATCATTCAAAAATGTTAGTCTTTTCATGTTTATCTATGACGCTCATACATAAGAAGTGTGGGTAATTGGAGGGGGTGGGGGTGGCTTGTCCCATTGCAAAGAATAATTTTTATACAGTCAAAGCTTTGCCTGGTATGCTTTGTCTAGTTGAAAATGCAACTAGTTTGTTCTCAGTGAGATGTAGTGGAATCATTAACATGATGTATTGCAGTGTTGACTGTGAGTATTAGACCTTAGGTAGTTTGTCTTAATTTCTTCTTCCTCACTCCAAATACATACACCGAGTATTTGGACCACAGTGGTGTAGACTAGGTCCATGGTTCACAGGATTATCACATGTTGTTCAATAAGACTTAATCAACATTAAAAATGTAAATGCTGAATGGATTGCAATGTGCAGCATTCCAGTAATAAATCCAGCATTTTTCAAGAAGATTAGTTTGAATTGAAAATGAAATAACAAACAAAAAACACAGCAGCACACATTATTTAGACAAGCACAGATGTACTTCAATGAAATTTAAAAAAATATATATTTTTTCTCTTTTCACTGACAGAACTTAATCAGACTTTTTTTCATTGGGACGCATTTTGAGAGCGCTTGGTTATATCCAATTGCAGGGAAAGAAAAATTTACTTTAGGGATCCACAAATGAGCACAGGTAGCAGATGGGTTTCATAAAGGCCAAATACAATCTGCAGCAATTTTTATTTGATGTATTACAATACCAGCAAGGCACAATACAAACAGGACACGGACTGGAAGACATATTTCTAGCTGGTCATGATATATCCAAATTTAATGAGGTCTTTCAGAATACCATTATAAATGTGTCTAATTATGAACTAAGCAGTGTTGTGTAATCTATGCTGCAAAAGGGGTGACTTTCATACCCTCTAAATGAGCTGCCATTATAGATACTGTCAAGGCCCAGAAGAGTTACACAATGACCATGTGGTTTAGTAATAGCGAATGTATTTCCAAGTCAGCAGCTTATACTGATTATAATTTTTTGAGGCCTACCATAGTTTAATCCTATTTACATACTACAGTAGTGACTTTTGAAAAAAAAATCATGCACTTGAAATAAGAAAATTATTATCTAAGCCTACAGGTAAGAGTTATTTTCAACTTAAATAAACAACAAAGGGATGCCAATAAGTTGCAACTATATACAGGGCTGAGAATTTTGAATTATGATAAAGGTTGGGCAATGCTAGTGATGGACACAGATACGTATAAAAGAAAAAAAATGAACATTTGATTATCAAGTGAAAGCTATTATGAAAGCATTAATCAGCAAAATATTAATTAAGCATTTATAAGACTGATTATACCCTCAAGGAACTAATTATTGATGGAATGCTTGGCCGCAGTATAACTTAATACATAAAAATTACTGAACTCAGATTAGCAGTTATTTTTGACATTACAAAACTGCATAGACACCCTTGAGATCTAGCTGTAAAACCATCTGCTGTATTTTGTGATTCCCAGATTGAAACACTTAACTGTAGTTGTCAAGAATATGTTAAAACAACATAAAGAACGCACCTGTGTTTGTACTTGATTTTGGTGTTTTTATCACAAAAATAAAGGGTGTTAAAATTAGTGAGGAAAAGATTTCAGTTTCTATAGAAGTGGCTGTATTACACACTGCGATACTGAAATATATATGTAAGAATTTAGATTTGAGAAAGGTTAGCTAATGGATATGAATTAAAATTTTCAACTACTGGGCATTGTTTTAAGTGTAATTCGTATGTGTTATAGGGTAGGATAAGTGAAAAGGTTAATGAGAAAGTATCTACATCTGCAACTGGAAACTTTGGAACTGGCTAAAAAATATACATGTTCTTTAATGACATCATCATCAGCAGAAGCATCAACCTCTTTTTTGCCATTGTCTACTTGGGGTCATGGTGTTGTGTCAACTGTTGCCATCTCTTGTGATCCAGTACCACTCTCTAACATTCTTTGACAGTCATGGCTGGTTATCACAGGTCTTCTAACACACTATCAATCCACCTCTTTGCTGGATGCCCTCGTTTCCTCTTGCCTTCTTCCTGTCTGTGCCAAATCTTCAGCAGATTGTCTTCTGCTTTTCTGCTCATTTGACTGAAGTACCATAATCTGTTCTCTTTGACCTGCTCTGCAATGGTTACTACTTTGGCATCTGCTCTGATGTCCTCATTTCTTCATCTGTCCCACAAGTTTGCATCTTACCACCCATCTCAGGCACATCATCTCCATCACCTCTAGCTGCCTCAACTGCCCTGCCTTTTGTTCACACCGTTGTCTTCTACAACTTTTATCTCAGCTTCTTTGGCATTCTTCTGTCATACTCTACTCCTTACACTCTATGCCAGTTGGCTGCAGCCTCTGACCTCCTCATTAAGACATTTCTTCTCCTCAGCTAACCCTCCTAGATACTTGAACTGTTCATCATTCTGATTTTGCACCTTTGCAGCCATTGCAACTGTCTTACCTATACTGTTTCATTCCATGTGCCTTCAATTTTGCATTCCATTCCCCTATCCTTTGCTGAAGTTCATGTTCAGAGTCTGTCTGTAATGCCACATCATCTGCATGCAGCAACTTTGCTGATCTGTCCCCTTTGACCTGTTTGCTAATGTAATCCATCACCAGTATGAACAGCATTGGGCTCAGAGCTGAACCTTGATGCATACCTAGTCCCACTGAGAATCCCTCTGAGACTATATGCTGTTCATGCCTGTCTCAGTGGGTCTTTGTACATAGCCTACACTAATTCTGAAAGTGTTTTTCTGGCTCTAAACTAGCACAGGATTGCCCAAGTTAGCTTCTTGGGACCTTGTCATATGTTTTTCCAAGTCTAGGAATAGCCAGTTGGACTCTTTCCTCATCTCTAGTTTCTTCTCAGTTTTCTGTCTCACTACACACACCAGTTCAGTTGTGCTATATCCTGCTCTGAATCTGAACTGCTTATCTCCCATCTTAGTTTCTATGTATTCATTTATCAGTCACCCTCTCCAGAACTGTCATGCAGTGTGGCAGGAGTTTGATGGTGCTGTACTGCCCACAGTTGTGGATGTCCCCATTGTTCCTGTACCATGGCATTATTGTGCTTATTCTGTAGTCATCTGTGATGTGGCTAAAGAGACCAGATGGCATAATGGTGAATGTCTTTGCCTCCCATGCACAAGGTACAAGGGTCGATCCTGACCTCCAGCCAGTGCCTGACTGGAGTTTGCCCATTCTCCCTGTGTCTCTGTGGGGTTTCTCCCACATCCAAAAAACATGCTGAGTGTTTCCATCTCTTACTCATCAATGAGTGGAGCTGTGAGCAGCAGCACAAACTCTATGTGGTGCCCTACAGGGGGAAGAGTTGCACAGACCAACTGCTTTGGGCATCTACTGTGGTGCACAGTATCCTCAATATAGGAGAACACAGATCACTGACTGTGTGCCATGGCAGGGCTAGCCACTTGATGGTGCAAAATATGTCTCTAGGTGATTCACTCATACTAACTAATGTTGTAAAAATGGGCATGGCGATAATATGCCAGGGATCCTTGCTAACAATGGGAAGGGTATATGTGCCCACCAACCCTGGGTCAATCAGCTACTGGCCCAGCCAAGGTTACCTAGGATAGCTCTATTGATGGACATAAAACCAACCTGCCAAACATGAACTGAGAATTGCTACACTTAATGTAGATTCACTGACAGGAAGTAGATGACATGATGCTACAGAGGAGGCTGGACATCCTATGTATCAAAGAGATGAAATGGAAGGGCAAGGCAGTGCAGCAAAGCCACTTGGGATCTGGACTTTACTACTCAGGAGGGAGACAGGCTTGAAATAGTGTAGAATTGTGGTGAGAGAGAGGCTTCAGAAGGCAGTGAGGGATATAATCAGAATTAATGACAGACTCATGGCAATCAGACTCCATTGTAATAACAATATTCATAATTTCAGCCTATACCCCACAGCAGGGTTGTGATAGTGAGGAAAATAGTTCATTCAGACAAAGCAGGACAGCATGAATTGGTGTTGATAATGGGTAACTTGGATGCACATATTGGGACAGACAGAACAGGATATGAGTGCCTGGGTCCACATGGGTGATGCAACAGGAATAAAGAAGGAGAAGCCATTATAGACTTCTGTCTGGCAAATGGCTTGACAGTAGCCAACACATAGCTCAGAAAGACAGACAGTCACAAGATCACATACAAGAGCCAACATGCAACTCAGGTAGACTTCCTCCTAGTAAGGAAAAGGCACTGGGACAGAATCCATGATTGCAAAGTCATCCCTAGCGAAGCAGTTGGCCACAGCATAAACCACTAGCTGTCACAATCAGCTGCAAGCAGTGATCAGACAAGGCTCTTAGATCAATAGAGACCAGGCTGAAGACCTGGAAGTTGACTGGAGAGAAAGTATAAGAAATTACTCAGGGCTCTAGCACCCTAAGAAGAAGAAGAAATAGGTGGAGTTGAACAAGAATGGCACTGCCTGAAAACAGTTTATGCTTTTATCTGTGTTCAGATAATACTGACAGAAAAAAGGTATTCCTTTATTAATAGATAGTCTTCAGACTATAATATTACCAGATTTCAGTTTATGCTTTTATCTGTGTTCAGGTAACACTGGCAGAAAAGGTATTCCATTAGTATTAGTTTAGTCAGCTTTCAGAATATACACAGCTATTTTAAATATTCAGTATAAATACGTATCACTTTAAGGTAAATTTCAGTCAAGGTCCAGTATATGAAATTCATACTCAGGAGTTCAGTATAGTATATTTCAGTCCACTCAGTCACACATTTCCAACAGCATTATGTAAATTTCAGTCAAATTTCAGAATATGATATTTATACTCAGTTATGAGTTCAGTATAGTACATTTCAATCAGATTTCAGAATATAATATTAATAACTAGCTATACATATCTAACAGCATTACTAGACAATTCACAATATGCAATTACATCACACTTCACTTGGATGACTAGATGGGCAACTGTAAATAACCCAGGGTCTTGCTCCTCATGTTCTCATTAAAAGGGGGTGAAGGTAGACACACATTTGATATTTCAATGGGTACCTACAATTTAGGGTATTGTGACTAAGTTACTAGTGGTCATCTGGATCAAAAGCCTTGTATTAATCTATGAAGCTATGGCTGCCAAAAACTCCATCCAATGTAAACAAGTATAAAAAAATACATCCCATCATACCATGGCATTATGTAAGAAGGTTAAAAATTTTTTTTTTAGATAATACCAATACTTACTGAAAAAGCATCACATTTTAATGTGGATAATGCATGGTTTCCCATTGCAGGCTTTGCCTTAATGATCAAAGCTTACCAGCCATGTGTGATAAATCTTATATCATACATATTGGAGTACAAAACACAGTTTAAATATGTATTTAAGGTTCTACAAATACTGAGTAGAATTTAAAGACTTATCTTTCTCACACCATGAGCAAACAACTGACATTCATGATATTCAAAATAAATTGAAAGTTTCTAATAATCAAATAAGAAGGAATTCAGAGTTAAGCCACTCAAATCTCTAACCAATGAAATAAAATTAAGTTGCAGTGCATGCAGAAGAAATGGTAAATCAACATTTGAATAATAATATATAATCCTGAGTATTATGTTGAAACATGAGAACTTTAAGACTATAAATTTAACTGAACTGGCAAACCTGTGAATCACCCATAGGAATGCATATGGTGCATGAATATACACATATTTGTATATGGGGGAGGGAGTGGGTGCATGCATCTGAAAATAGTGTTCTGTCCAGAATTAGTTAACATCTAGGACTTGAAGGTAGAGACTGTAAAATAAAAATTGTGCATAAGGTTATGATCTGAACTTGCTAGAAAGAAAGTAGTCCTCTTTAATCTAAATGATTTTGCCAGCTCACTCTTTAGAGAATACTAAAGTTATTTCTGGTTACTTCCTTATTTTAAATCAAAATGGAAATTATTACCAACCTAGAGACTTGTTGTTGATGTTCTGTCCACTTTTGAATTTTGTATGGTACTACTAACTGTGTGAGGGTCATTCCTTGCCTGTGGGAGCAATTGTACTCATTTTTATCCAGATTGATGAGTTAACTAATGACAGTAGACTGCTCCTTCATTTCATGTAGCTTGAAAATGTCTACACTGCTCTTTGCTCAGATGGCTAAGATCTCTTTCTTTTTAAAGAATATACATACATTTCATCAATCTTTTTCAAGCCACATTGTTAGATCTCTCCACTTATAGCTGACACAAACTAATATGAACAAAAACATCAACTCTCCCTAATCCCTTCAACTCATTTGAGACCCTTATGCTCTAAGGATATTTAATTCATGCACATCATTTCTTCTGATGTAGAAACAGCTCAAAATTAAAAAAAAAAAGTGGAGCTTTCATGTTTTTGGTTCAAAACTGTCACATGTACTGGTAATACTGACAGTGTTTTTATTAAAAGTTACGAGAGCTAGTGAGATAACTTCATTGAGGTCAAAATGTTCACCATGTTGAAACATTGCTTTCAGTCACAGTTCTAATTCTTAAACCAATATCAGTGATGAATAGCTCTAGTGCTATGATTTTATTCTCATTTACAGATGAGTTATTTGGTTGTATGGAAAAGTTAACTCGGCTTATATTCACCAAAGATAGCAGTGCAAAAACTGTAATACTGGAGAATTAGTAATCTTTCTCCAATGGCTTGAAATTCAACCCACATTGACTAAAATTTGTTGTGTTTGATATTAACCTGGTCTGCTGTAAGAAAAGCAACTATAAACTATGAAAAAGTTATACACAAGAAGATGTAATTGATAAGTGTTTTTAAGCCACTTAATCTGCTCTATATGGAAGATTAAAGGATTGCAACTTTAGATCTGATGATGTCCAAAATTGACAGAATGAAAGCGCTTGACTAATTTGTAAAAACTACAGCAAATACATTTGTAGACTATTTATTTGCTACTTGATTCTGAACCACCTGTCTAGTACACTTTTCTTTTTTAGAAGTGTTGGATTTTTTTTTGATTTGGGCATACACAATCATGTTTCTTGGATGGTACACAAGCCTATGCATACATTCCTGTTTATTTTAGTACAAGATCAGGACAGCCTCAACTTACTCATACACCTAGCCAAAGCTTGCTGTCCTTATCAGCTCAGTCTTAGGTGACTTTGTTGCTTTAGATCTTTGTAAAGTGACAGATATTTCACTGGATACTGGTTACTTTTTGCTTTCTGTTAGTATATGCTTATCTTGGTAGATGTTTGAGTATAAGCTTAAACTAGTGCTTATATTATAGCTAACCAATTTTATGATTTTTGCTATATTCATAACATGTTTACTATTTATTGAAATACATAACTGCTTTGTCTTGATATTGCTATAAATTATTGCAAGAAATGTTTAGCAGAATTACTTAAAGTGTATTGTTTGTCACATTTTCCATAGCAAACGTTAGTAACAAAGCCTTAACAGCAGGAGTGCTCTTCTTACCAAATAAATATCAAACTTTACAGTGTTTGATGCAAAAAAAGTAAATTATTTTTGCTATAAATTTGGTTGATAAGGACAGCCCCTTGAAAATGTTCTTAACATGAAAATGTCTGATATGACATCAGGGCAGACTAAGCATGCAATGATTTTCCTGCATTAAAGTAAAAGCTACTATTTTCTTTGGTAAATGCAGAAACAAGTGGATCTAAATCTAAATAAAACAACTTATCAGTTATGTCCCACTGGTGGAACACCCTGCTTCGAAAATTAACACATGATGATTTAATAGTGAAATCATAATATAAGAAAGTAACTCTTCCTCTAAAAAAATATTGTGTTTTTGATTATGAGTGTTTTTCTGGTGTATGTAAATCATTCGCCATACCATGGCTGACATCATTTTGTAGGTATGGTCATAAGGGAAAACTAAGTTAATCAATGAAACTAAAGCATCAAAAAATGTCATAATCTTCAGATTGTTTTCAAACCATTTTCAACATAAATATCAAGACTGTACCCAGAAATAAAATTAACTGTAAAACACAGGCGCACGTGAAGTGCAACAATACAATCTAAGTAATACAAAAAAAAAATAAAAAATTGCAGACCTATTTTTAATTCATTTTTTCCATAGTCTGAATTTAAAAAATCATATTGAATCAAGAAATATAAGAAAACTAAGCTAAATACATACATTCCATTTAGATCATTATTTTGATGATGTAATAATACAATTGAGATGGATGGTTACTGGAAACCAATCATTTGCTTCATTTCCGAATTCATTATCTGTGTATGTATTTTGTTTTGTGTTGCCTACTGCATATAATCTTTTGTTAGAATGCAGATCAGGCAAAACAGAAATTCCCAGACTGCAAGAATGTACTAACCTAAATACATTGTAGTCTGTAGTACATGTTCACACATTCGGTATATATTGATTTTTGATTAAGTATTCATGAAAGACTTAACATTTGGCTGTAGCCTAATGGTCAAGT
Source organism: Protopterus annectens (assembly GCF_019279795.1). Lineage (NCBI taxonomy): Eukaryota > Metazoa > Chordata > Ceratodontiformes > Protopteridae > Protopterus > Protopterus annectens. Next base: position 1,397,023,491 of record NC_056735.1, read on the forward strand.
TAGTTTTGCAGACAGCAAAGTTTTCATATTCATCTTCTTTTCTTCATTACATTGACTTAATGTGCTTATATAAACACAGTTTGTGTAAGTGAATCTGCAGAGTTGGTTATAACTGTAGTTTGCTTTGCTGAGAACATTTTGTTTTATCCCAGGGGAGAACGTGACCTTTAAGAGAATTCCATGTACCGTATGCTGTCTTTTGTGTCTTAGAATTTTCAGTCAGGGTTTCAACTTGTGACATTTCTATTATCCTAATGCTTCCACTGCTGATTTAATGAAAACACTTGGGGTTGTTACAATAAGCTTAGCTGCTCTTTTATAATGCAGCATAATTGCAATTCCAGAATATAAGCAGTCACTCTTAGTCTGACACATAGCTGAAAAATTTAGATCCACTGCCACATTTTTAACATCCATAAAGCATTGTCTGTAGCGTTTGATAATTTCTGCATTTAATTACATAATCCAGTGTTGTATTTTATAGTAAAATGTATTGTATACCTTATTGCCTTTTATTTCTCCACTTAAAAATTTACCTTTTAATTTGTTGTGTATTGCTTTCTTGAAGAAGCTATTTTAAAATGTTCTCTTGAGTAATTCACACAGAGTCCTATTCCTTAGTTACTTGACTGCCATACTAAGCTACATTGTCTTTCTTTTCGTATACTTACCAGACCAAATGTTTAATTTGTCACCTCTTCATTTGCATTCATTAATAAATGCATTAACTGTGATCATTAAATGGACAATGAATCAGTATTTTCACATTATAGAGGTATATGCCCACTCTATCAGACAATCTTAAAGGTATATATATATATATATATATATATATATATATATATATATATATATATATATATATATATAATTTATTTATTTATTTATTGCAGTTGGTTTACATATATATTGTTGGTTTATATATATATATATATATATATATATATATATATATGAAAACCATATGATGTATGTTACCGAAGTATGGTAAAATACAGACCACATGTTTTCTTTTCACTGTTGACACTGCTATCCTACCCCCACAAAAAAAAAAAACAAAAAAAAATACCCCAAGATATTTCAAAGCCGGTGTGACCAGTTTATTATAATAAATGGAACACACATCATGACTAATCACTCAGAATACAACCGTTTAAAACCTAACTCATATGTTCATATCACCACCACTCTTAAGCCTCAGAAACAAGACTGGGCAGTATGACAGACAGCTCACATCAGCCATCCTGTCCTATTCCAGCCAAGTGGTATCTCCATAATACTCCCTCGGCAAAGCCTGTCCACTGTTCAAATGCAGTATCGACAACAGATCACAACCACATTCCTGAAAGTTAGATTAGCCCAAGAAAGGAGGGGAGAATGAAAAATGGTGGGGGAGGGGTGTCACACAGCAACTCCTCACCACATGGGAGGCAAGAACATGTCCTCCCACTTTCCTGGCTTTGGGATCCCTGACAACCAGGCTAAAAAGAACAACCAAAGTCGAATAATAAACACCAAGGTGCTTGGCCGCTTAAATACTTTAAGATCCTAGGGATAATTTGCAACCACCACAAGGATGGTTTGACACCATCCCCCACTCTGAAATTTGACACCATCCCCCACTCTGGAATCATAGATAAACTTACTAAGCTGCACATTAATCCCTACATCACTCGATGGGTTGCCCACTAGCTTACTGACAGAACCCACATTGTAAAAGTAGCTGACTCCAAATCCAGCTCCAGACAAGTGACAAGTGTACCTCAGGGTACAGGCCAACACTAAGGGACTCTGGCTAACAAAGTTCACAGATGACTGCAAATTGGGAGCCATTATTGAATCCCCAAATGATGTCGATACTCTACAAAATGGCCTTACAGAAACAGATTTGGGAAAAAACATGTACCCGTGAATTACCACATAGGTGGCAGTACACTAAACACCTTAAGTGTGATAAGAGACTTAGGGACACAGGTGGACAGTGGTCTCACCTTCAATAACCACATCGCCACAACAGTCAGGAAATCCTTGTGGCACACCTCATCACTAAGGGCTTTTCAGCCAGAAAAAAGAAGGTCATTGTCCCACTGTACTCATCCCTCATTAGACCCATTATAGAATACAACACCCCATTTGGTATGTACCTCTCAAGACATCTGCAACAACTGGAAACGCCAGAGAAATAACTCACTAAAAGAATCACAGGCCTAAAGCAGATGCCCATGCTGACCGCCTTAAAAAACTCCAGCTATACTCTGTCGCATATTGTCTACTCTGAGGCGATCTCTGCTTAACATACAAGGCCATGTCAAACCCAGAGCTGTTGGACATGCTACACTTAAAGAATTCCCAATCCCTCAGAGCCACATGCTCCAGGGATCTAAACCTTGTCATCACAATAAACAAAACATGCTGGAGGGATAGGTTCCTGACCCAGAGACTCCCCAGACTCTGGAAAAGACTGCCCATACATGTCAAGCAGAGCACCTCTTTCACCCTCTTCAAAAGGAACCTTGATGAGTGGATGGGAGAAATGAAATTCACCCCAGGAATCACGTCAGTCACCCTGCTAGACAGGGGTCCAGGGAAGAAAATAATGTGGGAAGAAATAGCCAGGGAATTGTTATGGCTAGGCTTGTATAGGCCCTAGGGCCAATAGCCTAGTACCAACCTATGAACCTATGAAATCCCCAGAGGCATGTTATTATTACAAGAAGCCTAGTATAGGACTTAGGTATCTAAAAAAAAAAAAAAAAAGATGCTGAATTTAGATTGAACAAATCCCACCCTAGGTGAATATCATCCTCAATATACGACATCTTATCTTTATATGAAAAATCCCAGTGCTCAATAACCTGGAAATCCAAATGAAAAGAAGTCCTGGAAACTATGTGGTTTACAAGTTTTTAGGCTATATATGTAATGGCCAGCATGACAGCCACACCCCAAGATAGCCAGGGTATCTTTCGTGACCAAGCTACTAATGCCCACTACACAAACGTTGAAGTGTTAGGTCTTTCATGATACTAAACATGAGTCTGTGCTTTGAAACTTTACCTATGTCATTGTACCTTAAATAGGTTATGATATCCTGTGGCTGTCCTATCTTGGATAATAGCTGCTGCAACAGTTGTAACATTTGATATCAAATCATGCCATGAAAACCATTCCAGATTATGTCACAAATGCCAGAGTCGAATCCTAACTGAGCTGCTGTACCTCAAACCTCTGAACTATCAGCTACACACTAAACAAATGAATGATCCAAGTTCAAAACCTTTTGTAAACTTGTAATTAGAACGGCAATAATCAGATGGTGCACCGGATGGCACTGTGCCTACATTAAGGTATCACCCTATCTAATATAACTCAAAAAAAAACTTTTGATGGCATCTGTTTGCCTTTTTAATTACATCAGCGGACTGGATCTCTCTATCTAATTACATGGATTGGCCCGTACAAAAGGAGGGGAGTGAGTAGCCAGTGCTTGGGAGGCCCAAGGTGCCTAAAGCTTTTTGAAAGGAAGTATCTAGGTTTTTCTGTATCACAGGTGCTCCATTCAGAAAGACAATGACCAAGCTGCCAGCTGTACAAGAGAAGGAAAGCCACTTAAGGTTTATAAAAGTAAACAGGGCAGATTAACAGGGTTGAAGCTCTGTCCAGGGTCACCTTATGACTCAAGTTGATTTGGTCAATTTCAGACTTAGTTAACCAAGCAAAGACAAAATCATCCACTATGGACAAATGTCTCCATTTTAGGTATCTCAGCAGTGCATGTATGCAAAAGGCTCCTGTATATAACCAAGTGAATAATGCAGTCCACATAGTACAAATAGCATATTCACTTGCTACCAAATTAATGCCTTCAAAATAATTTGCAACAATTTTTTCCTTATGGGCTGTCTCATCCCAGTAATCTTTCCATGGAGCATACCCCAGCACTGTAGCAATTTGCTGTCCAGCCAGTGCTTAGTGGCATCCCATAAACAGGTAACTCTAGCCAGTAAACTAAGAAAGTGACTATGCAGGCAAAATTAAGGAGGTCCAAAATATCCATCACTTCTGTAACTCTGCCTTCTGTAAGAGAGAGAGAAGGCACTTGAGTGCTGCACTGAAGTGTTCTGATTTGGCCTTTGACAGTCAGAACAAGAAGGCCACTACCTACAAACCCTCCAAGACTAAGGATTTAAGTAGATCTTACATTTTTCATGTGCCAGCAGAAGATCCAATTGCTAATACAGCTTTGCAAACTTATCCAAGTCTTCCCACATCTCGTGCTCCTTTACCCACATGATCAAAATATCATCAAGAGAGTGCACTGCCAGCTGAATGGGAACTCTCTACTGCCAACATTATTGTAACACTGTGCTGAGCTTTGCAAAGGTAGCATATGTCACAGCACAGCCCATAGTCGTGGCCATATTGAAATAAAAAAAATCACTAAAAAGTATGGCATGCCAAGCAATGGCCAATCCTACTCCCAAACTGGGAGCAATTGAAAGTTTGTGTCAGTATCTAGTTTACTGAGTCATGGATCCTTAAACTGCCAGATTATCATTATCACATCATCTAAGGATGAGCCCTGTACCTTAGCCTTATTTTTAATGATGCATTCATAGATGATCTTTGAGGAAATGAGAGCTGATGAATAAAATGAAATCCATTTTTCCTCTTCTTTGGTACCAAACCCAGGGATGAAGTTCTAAACAATACAAGGGCAGAAACGAAATGGATCAGCAATTCTACCCTCACATATTACAATGTCAAAAATCTCTTCTACCACTCATCTTTGCCTTGAACTGAAGTTAGATTTCTACAGATGGCCTACTTGGTGTATGCTGCTAATTTAAAAAAACTCCTGAGGTAAATCCTTGGGGTCTATATCAGCTTATCAAAAGCTGATAACATCTAACTCTAGTTGATCGATCTCTAAAGGTCGAACAACCAAAATAACGAAGACACAGAACAGCAATTTTTTTCCCTGGAGTTTACCATTTCCTCCACTGTGGTGCAATCTCAGAGTTGGTATATTTAAGTAGGGGGGTGTGAAGGGATGTATGTTGTGTTTTTTTTTTATTTATTTGTTTTTGCAGAACAGCAATTTGTTTTTCCCCTGGGAAGAAAATCGCTGATCAGTGTCTTTGCTATTTTGGTTGTTCGACCTTTTGTGGTTGATCAACTAGTGTTTGATTTTATCAGCTTTCGATAAGCGGATATAGACCCAGATCCTTGCAGCAACTCTTGAGTAACCTGTCGGTCTGGGAATTTTTTTAATAAGTTTGCTAAAATATCTGTCTTGATAGGAAAGTAGTTAAATGGATGCCTGCTTGAAATCAAAAAAGGAGTTCAGCCCCCTGAAGCCTCTAAAGGAAGACTGTGTGTGTGTCTCTCTCTCTCTCTCTATCAAAGGTAAGCTTAAGCATTCCATGGCTTGATCTAGGGAGTATTATATGGTTTTAGACCTTTAAACCCATCTTTGTACTAGCATTTGTCAAAGGAATTCCCACCAACACAGTGAGAACAAGCATGAGATAACAACACGAAGGCCATGTGCATTTTCCAGTATTGAAAGCCCATCAGGGCCTAGACTTGTGTTTTGTCTGTTTCTCCCCATTGGATACAAACACCCAACAATTCTCCACCCATTTCAAAGACTTGTTGAATGTCTTGAACTTACATAATTTCTGATTATACCCAAAGCAGGCCAAACCTCCTCTGAAGTGGTGTTAGCTAATAGTTTAATAAGGGCAGCACTTGAGAAGGGTCCCTTTCAATGATTATGGCCATGTAATACTGAAAACCATCAGTATGATTCTCACATATGTTTTTAATCTTATTTGATTATTTTTATCCAAAACTGCTAGTGTTAGACTATGTCCTTGGCCCCAGGATGATCTGTGTCCAGAATATACCAGATGCCATCAGCATTAGGTAAGTCTAAGATGCCAAGATACTTCTTCAAAACATCTTTACCATCACTGAAAATGGAATGTAAGCCATGATCATAGGGCACTGTTGCCAAATACCTCAGCTGAGAGTATTCATTAAATCCTGGTCTTCATTGAATGCACAGATGGGATCTATGGCCACTCCATAAAAGAAAGCAAATATTCTAGGACCAGCAGTGTCAAGGCTTTACCTTACTTCAGATGGAGCATAAAATTCATGGATCGCACCTTATCAATAACCAGTTTGAAAAGCCTGCATCTGTCTTACTGATTGTGTATCTCTAAGAAACTCTTCAGATATCTGTCTACCTCCTAACCATGTACCTCACATAGATTGGGGTTGTTCAGCTGAGGCCTATTCCCTGAAAGAGCTGCAGATGGCATTTCCATTTTATGCTGCATAACTGGGTTTTTCTATAATTTTGCTTTGCTTTCTTGGGAACTGTTTTTTTTTTACTTCTGTGACTATGGAGTTGGTGATTTGCTGAACTGCCTGCTTAGGACAGCTCTGTAGAACATTTTCATGTTGCTTAGGTGTTTCAGCTAAAAATTCTTTGAACAGACCCTCAGCCTGTGCCATTGACTACTGCATCCTAGTTTGCATGCTCTCCAGTACTGACATATTCTTAAAAAGAAATGCTATACATAGGCTAGCTGACACAGTTAGTACTAAAAGTGCAATGTTAATGGCCTGGTTAATTGAGTACCTGAAGCAAGAATTACTTATTTTCTTATGATTGCTGTATCACTGGCTTTCCTCTAATATAGTTTTGTCGTTTTGTTTTTACAAAATGCATACATCCATGCACACACACACACACACACACACACACACACATATATATATATATATATATATATATATATATATATATATATATATATATATATATACACATTAATGCATATACCTATTATTATGGATTCCTGCAAACAAGATTATGAATTTCCCTGCACCAGCAAAACTCACTGTCACCTTACGTTTATACCGAACCATGTGTCTGCCATGAAAAACAATACACAATGATTAAAAAGTTCCAAATTTCCCAAAAAATAAAATTTGCTAACATCAAAGCCACCCCACCTCCAAGCAATGATATTTGTTAATGTCAAAACCTCAACAAGAATAACAGCAACAACCAGAAAAAAAAAAGAGAGAGAGAGAAAAAAAAGGATCAAACCCTGGGCCTTCTTGACAGAGGTGAGATGCTGCCTATATAACATGGTGACTGAATATTTTGCTACTGAAGCTCTTTAATCTCATTTAAATACTTGTATTTGCTCTAGAAAAACATACTTACCACTCAAGCTCTAATCCTACAAATCCTGACGTTCATAAATAGTAGTGGGGGAGGGAGGCAAGGTGCTCAGTGTAGAAAAGAGTTTGAAAATCATATGCCATCAATATAAAATTAAAAAGAAAAGGAAGAAGAAGAAAAAGCCTTATAGCCAGATGGACTCAAACGTATAACCTCCTACTCCAAAGACAAGCAAAATATCACTGCATCCAAAAAGGGCACTGCACAATATCTATTTTCTACAAAGTACGAAGTCTTGTACCTAAACGTTTTACAGAAAATTGTACTTTGTTCCCCAAAGATATACAGAAAATCACTAGCTATACAGACAATATCGATTACATAAGGAAAAGAGTCTGTCACACATTTAGTGTTAAAATATTGTTTTCTTAATGATATCTGTGATAAGTAATGCTAAAATACATACATTCATTAATATTAACACACGTTTAAAAGTAAAAAGCAAAAAAAATATATATATATATTCTGTGGACTTCCCAGTTGGGGTTGTTAACAAGCTGATATGAAGTGTTACACATTTCCCTTTTGTTTTACATTATACGTGTAAAGGGTAGGAATTATGGAGAGTAAAATTTTCCACAGCATGAGTTGCCAAAGAAAAATGTTGACAAACCTTCCTTCAGCTAGACTCTGAAAACCCCATCAAAAAAGGCACTCAAAAACACACCTTATCAAATAAACCAAACCTGATCTGAAATCAAAGCAAGGTTTTGTTTTGTAATTCAACAAAGAACCATACCTTCCTGTTGCCACAATGATGAGGAACTGGCAAAGAGAACCATGCACATCTGTCAACTTCCTTCCCAAGAGATGAAAGCCAAAACAATGAGGGAGACAACTACAAAGAATATTCTAACTCAATTAAAAGACCACTAAAAAATGTTCACATCAATATGCAGCACATGAAGCACAAAAACTGTAAAACTCCAATGTCTATCAACTTAACTACATGAAAACTACAGTGATGATAACAAAACCAAGAATTATTGAGAGGCAATATACCATATGTAGCAAAACAAGGGACGTTCCTTACAAATCCATCCAAAAAACTCACAGTAAAATAGTGCAAGTGCAGAAAATGTCAACAGGTTGTATGAACCAGACAAACCTGTATTCTTACCAGCATTGACCTTGCACTATAGCACAGGTGGCTGTGAAGGACCAATCCAGCACTCTGAGCATTCTCATTAAAAATTAAGAAGACTGATCCTCCAAAAAGATCAGCTATCATTTAACCACAAGCCTACAAGAACATTAACATCAGGAGTGAACTAAAGTGTTAATCGATTTTATCAAAGGTCTTATGAATCCTTTAAAGCTGAAACATTTGACTTGTACTTTGTTTATTGCTATTACTGCTTTTTTTTGACAATGAAAATAAGTTTGTTCCACTAGTCCTACAATGATACATCTTCCCTTCGCTTGAAAAGTTAGACCCTAAGAATATATTTATTAATAGTTATACTTGATGGTATGTTATAAGCACAGGAAGACACACTCACTTGATGAGACAAGTTATGGGCAAACAACTAAATTAATGAGTTCTTCACTGTTATATCAAAGTGATGCAGTATGCCCTTCCTCAACAGGCACCTAAATACCAGAACCTCCTGCGACCTGATATATCATTGCTATTTAGTCCAGTAGTGGAGTCAAGACAAATCTGTCTGCACTGCAAGCACCATTTCTTTTCTCAAGTACTTATTTATTCCAGCATCTCTTCTCATTGCTTGCCTCTACTTTTCCAGTAATATTATTACCATGTCAAAATTTCTATTCACTTTTATTGGTGTACAGCTTTATCAACACATTTAAGTTCACAACTAATTTACCTGGTAACCAGTCTAAAACAAACCCTTTTATATTGTCTCATATCTTCTGCCCTTTCTGCCTCCGTTTGCCTTGTGCATTCTTAGAAATCCCTGACATTGAACACGCAGTGTCTTTGCTTATGTAAACTGTTTATTTATATATTAATAGTAAGAAAAGACAACAAAGTGATAAAGAAAGAAATGGAAGGAGAAGGCATAACTGGAAATTAATGTAGATATTAAGATACTGCTTACTTTAATGGAAAAAAAAACACTGAGCAGCATTAATGCACACGATTAGATTATCTGAAGTAGAAAATAACTGGCACATCAATGCAAAGTGAGAATGTGGTATAATAAAGTAAATAATATATCCTGTCTTAGTGGAGCATGAAACTGTGTTCAGTAAAGCTAGTAGTTTAGCAAGAATGCATAACAAGCAACATCAGAAATGCTATGTTAGAGAAATGAAATAGTTCATGGGGAAGTGTAGGAATGTGTAATCCATCATATTTTTTGTTATAGACTACTAAAATGATAAGCAAGGAAATATATAAGCAATGTCAGGCAGTAGTATCTCAGACAAGAGTGAAAGGGCATAACTGGTTTTCAATTACATCAAGACAGAATTGAACCGTTTAGCTTCTAGACTTAAGCATCCTTTCCTTTGCCTCAGTTCATCAGTCTTAGTTTTTGATAGAAGGCCTATCATAGGTTTTCCAACCAGCTGAACATGTTTGAGGATTCATCTGTTTCCAGGTAGATATAATGTATTTGACTGCTGTGTAAGACATAAAACGTTATACTCGTTTTCTGAGATGGATTGGAGAAGCTGGATCTAAACAGCATATATTTGTAAAGTATAAATCAGACATGTCATGTGCTCACTTCTTCCCATGAAAGACACAAATGAGAGATTGTCATATAGTTTGGCTAGAGTTTTTTGTCAGGTACAATGATCAAAGCATCTCCATTTATTATTACAGTTAAATATATAAAGTATTTATTAAAAACAATTCAAAATTTATAACAATTGTTTTTGCATATTTTTAACACACTTGATTCATTGCAGTGATGCAGGTGTCCAACATTCTGTCATGACCTGTCAATTTGGTTCATCTACCTATCACATATAAATTTAGACCATCCACTGATATAGCTTTCACCTATGATTTGTGACTTTTTATAGAACGTGCTGGAGAGACAGATATGTGTCCCAGGCACTGCCCCTCCTATGAAACAGGCTTCCCATCCCTGTGAAACTGAGTTTGTCTATTACCCAGTCTAAGTGCAACCTAAACCAGTGGATGGGAATAGGAAATTTACCCTGGGCCTTGCACCCATGTCTCTTATGGACAGAGGTAGCTTATAAATGTCTGTCCCTCAATGTCCTATTTGGATATAGGACATCATTATTCGTTTGGGAAAATTTGGCTAGGCTTTGACAAGCCCCCCCCCCCCCCCCCCCCCCAAGTAACAGTCTATGAATCTATGACTCTATAAATTCAGGTCATGTTCCATTTATCTTTAAAGCCCTATTCTCAAATCAAATAGCCAAATTATGGGACACTCTCTACCCCACACTATCCAAAACATACCAAAACTACCAGTTTCAAACAACTACTATTTGAACATCTATCCAAGAACTAGCATTGCACCTGTGCCAAACCTGACTGACAAGATATCTAGAACACTCTCAACACACTGTCCACTCCTTACCTCATTTTCTCCCTCTCCTCAGTGTTTATTACTACTCAAAAACAAATATATATATATATATATATATATATATATATATATAAAGGAAATCTCATTTGTTCATAATTATTATTTAATATGTTCACGCTACTAACTTTATTTTTTCTCTCAGTGATCTTCACTGAAATGCTTGTTTTTCTTTTTGAACCTGTATCTACTAGAAAACTGTACTGAATACTACTTTGTATAGAGTAACTAGAAGTTGTGTATCCTGTATCTTACTGTATGTATACTATTGTACTATCTAATTATTATATATTGCTTATATTTCTGTGGAGCTTTTCTCCCTGGGACTCCACTGAAAATGGGCTTCTGGCCCAGTCGGACTTTCCCAGTAAACAAATGTAAATAAATAAATAAATAAACAAATAAATGGCTGGTGAGTGTTTTGGTTCTTTCAGCCAAAGCTATATGGCTGCATAGTATCTTCTACAGGAAATACAATGTGTTCCCCACAGATTTTCTCAGTTTAAATAAGTGTGTGGGGGGGCATCCTCTACCATGGTGCACTTCCATAATATTACAGTATCCACATAAATGTGTCATTTCAGCATATAATTCATAAATCACCTCATGACAGTCATTAAATGCAGTTCCTATGAAGCTGGAGCAGCCCCTCCATGGGGTTGCACAGCTATCTCCCCATCAAATGGATCCTAGTTTGATATTCCCCATCACCTTGGAAGGCCATAGAAGAGTTCCATAGCTTTTTAGTAATATTTGTCATGAGGTTTTAGACCGTGTCAGATGCTCTTCAGGAGTGTAATCTGCTCCCCCACCCTAACAGAACTCTTCGTAGATGTTCAAGAATTGTACTATCCTCCCCCCCCCATAGCAACCTTATCTTACTTTGACTCCCAGCCCTAATCACCATACATAGCTCCTTATTAATGTGTCGGTGTCTTTTTTTTCTAATTTATATTACCCTGTCTGCCCTTAAGTGTAATATTACATGCTTTTGTTTGATTTATAACTATAACTGGGTGTTGTGATAATTAAATTTATGACACAAAAATCACTCTTATTTTTTCTGATTGATGGTCTTTTGAACTGTTTGGTTTCTAAACCACACTGCAGAATGGCAGTATTGCCAGGGACTTACTTCTTTGCTGTTGAATTGCACTTGTGAGTCCTGTTTTCTCTACTTTAACATTAGCAAGTCCAGGATAATCTATCTTGTTGCAGAAGGTGTTTGCCCAGTCTCTGAGTTGGGAAGCACTTTAGAAGAGCTCAAGGTGCAATCTTTTATCAGCCTAAGGGCACAGGATTCAGGTTTCCACTTTTTTCTGTTTGCTATAAATTAAACTTGTTTGTGCAGAGCTGCTCACCAAGGAGTTGTGGTTGGCAGTGCCCTGTACAAAAGCAAACATTGAGATGGTAAAATTTACCTGTATAACTATGTTGGTGCTATAATCTGTAACACAGTGAGGCACTGTGTGGAATTAAGTTTAGAGCAGCTATTTTGCTTATTGAACAGCACTAATATAATACCCTAGCAATATCTAATGTCTGCCTTCAACCATAAAAAATACCCCAGTAGACCTCTGCAAATCTCAGTCCCTAAACCATAATGGACCATCCTAATACAGGTCCAGACAACAAGGAAATACAATTTCAAAATGGCTCTCTGACCAGCTTGGTAGATATGGGCATCCTGAGACAATGTAGCAATTGTTTCTTTTTCTCAGACAACCATTTAATTGTTAAATAAATGAATACAGTATAGGAGAGATGCACATTCACAACTTTCTTAAAGGCAAAAATTTTGCTTACAAATAAGATTGTCAAGAACACAGACACTTCATCCTCCACACATACTGCTCAGCCCACACACACACACACACACACACACACACACACACACACACACACACACACACGCACACGCACACACGCACACACGCACACACGCACACACACGCACACACACACACACACACACACACACACACACACACACACACACACACACACACACACACACACACACACACACACACACCCCACATCCTCCACACATACTGCTCACCCTAAACGTACACACACACACACACACACACACACACACACACACACACACACACACACACAGATGCACTACATCCTCCACACATCCTGCTCACCCCCCGCACATACCACATACACACACACACTACATCCTCTACACATACTGTTCACCCCACACACACACCACTCACCAGACACACAGATCATCTTATGCTGAGGCATTTAAAAGAAATCTTCCCAAATCTCAAAGACCTCCTAAACCTACAAATGACAACACCTATCCTCAACAATCTGTGAAGCACACATCGAAAGTAACAAAAAACACTACACATAAGCCTATACCCAACAGTCCCCCAAAACTGAAGCCCATAAGGCAAGCAAACACTTTACCTAGGACTCTTGTCATAGGGGATTCCATAGTATGATGCACAGATTCCCCAAGCATGAGGCTAGACAAGGAGAAGATAATGGTTTAATGCTTATCTGGAGACAGGATCTGCAATATCACTCTTGCACCCCAGGTACAAATAAGATTATATCATAGTTCATATGTGTGTAAATGACCTGAGACATACCTCAGTTGGGCTACATGAAAAGATACATTATCATCTCTCTGTCTCTGTAAATATGCGTCGCAGACAAGTATGTGCCTTGCATTGAGCAGCATTCTATCTTCACCAAGAATGATGCAACAATATGAGCAAAAACAAAAAATGATTTTAACAATTGGCTTTGCTTCTTGTGTCATTTCAGGGGGATTTGATATCTGGCAGCATGGGAGAGCATGGTTAACGAACCATGTTGCTTTGCCAAGGATGGTCTGCATGTGTCCCCACTCAGCTTTCAAATATTGGCTAAAGCTTTATCCAACCCATAGAGTATTTTATAGGCAATGCCAAAATTACAAACCTTCCAACAGAGCAAAAAAAAAACCATAGCAACACTATGGTGTTACTGCTGAATGTTAGCAGCATCAACAAAAACTCTATACCCTTCCTTCTCACTCTGGAGAATATAGACATCTGGGCTCTTACCAATACTTGGTCTAAATGTGTGCCTTCCAAACATTTTGACCAACAGCAGCACAGACAAGGTCTAAAGGTGGAGGTGTCAATCTACATCAGCAACAATATGCTGCCAGGTTGGTTAAACAGGATGATGCCTTGGAGTTCATCCACGTGCAAGTCATAGATAAAGCCCCTTACCATATCCTAGCTAACTATAGGTCACCATCTATGCCACACGCATCTCATAACTCATAGCTAGATTGACTGGAAGTGCTCATCATACAACGAAATATCTTATTACTGGTGAACAGTAACTACACCTCTACAGACTGGGAAACATACACTGCCTCAAACTCACTTATACAATGTTTCCTGGACTTTATTAACACAAATATCCTAGACTAGATAGTGCACACTCCAGCCAGAGGTTCAGACATACTGGACCTAGTTCTTACCAACATGGGAAAGTACTGCACCCCCCCCCCCCATGCCACATCCTCACTGGTGAGGTTGTATCACAAAGCTGTCTCTTTCTAAACAAAAATCAACTCAGAAAACCCAACTAAACCTGTAACTGTTAGGAACTATTCTAAAGCAAACTACATCCAACTGAGTGACATTTTGTCAAAATTCGATGCCACCCCAACTCACAGATCACAGCAACCTATGCAGATTTTTTGCAGATACCCTGTGCAAACATGAATGGCTACATAGAGGCTGCTGTGCTTACCACAAGTAACAGCCTAAGAAACAATAAAAGCAAACCATGCTTACCAGGGTATAAAAAAAAGGAAAGGTCATTGCTAAAATCTGAAAGAGCTACTCTCATAAAGACAAGAGCTCACTGATTAAATTAAACAAGAAACTAAGAGGATTAATTAAGTCCAAAAAGGCAAACTGAGAGGTCAGGATAGCCTCTCAGGCTAAAGACAACCACAAGGCTTTCCTCACCTGTCTGAAACCTTAAAGGTCACACAGATTAGTGTGCTGAGTTGGAAGTAAATGGCACTACCTTCACTGAGCAGAGAAACATAGTGAATCTGTTAGCTGACAAATTAAAATCAAAGTTCACCCCACCCCATCCCCCTCTAGCCTTGTGAAATCCCTTCTAGCATACCCCATCCCCAACTATTAGAAGTGAGCAGATCTTTGCAGCACTTGCCAAGGCTAAAAGCATTGCCTCAGTGGGTTGCCTCCTACGTAGCTAAAAAAATGAACTTTCAGGACCACTGGACATACTTTTCAACAGCCTCAAAATAGATTCCATAACAAGTGAATTAAGGACTGCAGCAGTAATCCTTCTTCACAAGGGTGGCTCATCAACTTACATGGAAAGTGCAGATCTGTCAGTCTGATAAGTCCAATATGTTAAGCCGTGAAATTAATTATCTTGGAAATGATCAATGGTGACTTTAGAAACTTACAGGCACTACGCCCATCCCAGTTTGGCTTTGTCTAGGGAAGGCCTTGTCTACTTAATCTGGAAGAATTCTTTACAAGGGTCTTCAAGGCAATGGATGAGGTGAAGGTGGTGCAAGCCCCCTACATTAACCTGGGCAAGTCATTTAACATGATCATTCACTCAAGTATTGTTGACAAGCCCACCAAATTGGCATAAATCCCTACATAACTCACTGTATTAACTGTTGGCTCGCAGTTAGGTCCAAAGAAATCAAGATTAGTGAGACCACCTCCGTCAAGAGACCAGTCACCACTGGAGTACCTCAGGGATCCATACTGAGTCCACTTCTGTTTGGCATCTACTTTTTGGAAGTTAAAGTTAATGTTAAGGGCCTCTGAATTACCAGGTTCACAGATGATTGCAAATTGGGAGCTATCATAAATCCCATTGACACTAAAATCCTGCAAAGGGTCTAACACAGAAAAATGACTTGTGCCAAAATCATGGTTTAAAACTCAGTGCCAAGAAGTGCATTATAATACCCTTTAGAAAAATGTCAACACAAGCCAATTAATCCATTGATAAATCACTCCTAAAAGCTGACCCAGTATTTAGGGATCTGAGCACATATATAGACAGTAACCTGTCCTTTGACCAACATGTAGCTACGATAGCAAGATAGTCATATTATGTTGCCCAACTTCTAAGGAAGGGTATGGCATCCTGGTCCATGGAGGTTATAGTACTACTCTACTCAGGTCTTATCCGAGCCATCATTGAGTACAATGCCCTCTTCAGCATGTACCTGACCAGGCATATACAACAGTTAGAATGCCCACAGAAGTTCCTCACTAGAAGCATCCAGGTCGTTAACACACTGTTCTTCACGGACTGCTTTAAGGCCATATCTCTATACTCAGTCTCCTACAGGTTACTGAGATGTGATCTGTGCCTGTCATTTAAGACATCCTCAGATCCAGCCCTGATGGATCATTTGTACGTCCACAAAACAAACAGCACTAGAAACACTAAATATAAGGGTTTAAGCTTCTCCTGTGACATAAGTAGAACATGCAGGGAAGACCAATAGTTCTGTCAAAGGATCCCCACGATATGTAACAGGTTCCCCATCCATGTGAAACAGAGTTCATCCCTGACCATATTCAAATGTAACCTTGACCATTGGATGGTAAATCACAAATTTACCTCCAGTCTGGCCCCCATGTCTCTAATGGACAGAGACAAACAATAAATAAAATATTACCTAACTCATACACCTCCTCCCACAAACCCACCTCCATACTAACATACCCCTCAGTCACTCAAGATACATGGGTTGGGTTGCATGGCTAGGCTTATAAATGCCCTAGTGGTTGTTAGTGAAGTATATACCTATGAACCTATAAACCTGTGGTAGATAATCACCATCTGCTCAATACAATACCAGCTCATTATCTTCCAGATCACAGTGACTTAGCACTCTAAAGGTTATAGACTCTACTTTCTTGACTGCTCTTCTGTTGAAATATTTCTGAGCATTTTACATGCCCTTGACCTTCCTGGCATCACTTCCATCTATCAGAGATACTATCTCAGACCAGAGAGTTACAATGTCTGAAAGATTATCCTTCTGAAGCAATGCATCTTTTAACAGTCTGATACATGATTCAAGCTCAGAAAGGAAGTGTGAATAATCCTATCCATGTGTAAGTAACAGTGGCATGTCTTGTCATGGTGCTGATGGCAGTGAAAGACTGATTACAATTTGTTCCTGGAATCTGTTCCATTGTATCATCATTCTAGTAAATTTTAGCACCATCCATCAAAGCTACAGATAGGATGGGTCAAAGGGGGCAGCTGCTCTAGGGGTAAACTGTTAAGGGACACAATCAGCACAGTAGAAGAGGTCCTGGCTGTTCTCTGCAATTGAAGAAGTGATTTCTTCTACGGAGTGGCTATCCAGGTGGATACAAGTGCAGTATCGTTATTCATTTAAGTAGCTTTGACTGAGATCATAGCTGTTTAAATGCTTGCAGAGTGTGTGTGTGTGTGTGTGTGTGTGTGTGTGTGTGTGTGTGTGTGTGTGTGTGTGTGTGTGTGTGTGTGTGTGTGTGTGTGCGTGTGTGTGTGTGTGTATATACATACATGTGTGTGTGTGTTAGGTACTGTAGCATGCAGATAGTTTAGCTATTTCTTGCAGTTTCTGAAATGTGTTCCAGACAGTGAAATAGTACAAAAGCTATTATGAATAATTTCCTTAATACTTAGAAAGGCTTATTTTGGTCCTCAGCTGTGGTTGTGGGGGAATAATTGGAGATTTAGTGGGATGACAATTAACCTAGCAGCTGTTTTGTAAGCCATCATCTGCCAGGCCAATCTTCAGCTCTTTCTGTAGTGCATTTTTTGTGGAATGCCTAATCAGCCACAAAGTTTTATATTCTGCTAGATACAAATATATCAGTTAGTACACAACAACAGCAACAACAACAACTGCATATGCTCTCTTCTCAATGTCTCATGGCCTGCATGGCTCTGTCTGCTTCATTTCCTTACAATTCAGCCCCCATTTGTCCCATCCCACAGGAGAGATGGTGATATAAATGATTGCCCAAGTTTGAATGTATGGCAACCAAACCTTAAATGTAGTAGCCCTCATTTAGGGTACATGGGACTGTGCACTTACACAGGTGGGCATTTTGGCTCCTGCTGCAACACTGGTCATTAGTCCTCCACCCAGTGGATGGCTCCCATCCCATAATAAACACACAGCGTCATTGTCTGGATATCAGCCGTTGCACAAACTACCATTTAGGAATGTATGACGACCTCCCCAACCAGCTTTCTTCCTGATTGTGGAATACCAAGGATGGGGACATGAACAGAACTGGTTGGTGGGGGAAGCTTGAGAGTCAGCAAGCACAGTGGGTGAAACAGATAGAAACCCCAGGGGAGAGAGAGAGAGTTCAGAGGAAAAGGAATATCCACTCAGGCTAAAAGAGAATCATTTGTCTCAAGTAAGTCAAGAGTGTAGCCCAAAATATTACAATTTGAATGTGGACTTGAAGAACTGTTAGATAGAAAATAAAAGCACATAAATAAGGAGTGAAGGATTTTTATTTCAGAGTTCCCTGAGTTATCAGAAAAAGTTGGCTGCAAGATTACCAATGCAGAAGCCACAGTATATAACCACTACTGTATTTTCCCTTTAACGAGGCTAAAATCTAGTCTTCCCATGGGTATTACTAACATCTTTCATGATTCATATTTATTTATTGATTTCACATCTGTTAACTAGGTAGGTGTCTGGTTCAAAGACCCTTAACAATAACCCAAGCCTAACAGGCAAATGCAATCATATACATACCGGTATACAAGCACTAAATAAGCACAGTGACAGTATGAATATTGTCATAAAATCAGGTCACACATATATAGATATATAGAGAAAAATGTCTCACTTGGTCAGAATAGATGTATACAAAATAGGATTACCTTTCAAATATCGAAAGACCAAAATCCTGACTGTTATTTTTGAAAGACGAACATAACAAAAGTTAAAATCATGAATCACAAACTTTTTACCAGGGCAAGTAAACACTTGGCCAAAACTACACAGAACACACCGAACAATCTGAAATCCCCCCTAGTGGAGGGCTATGGGGAAAAGGGCATATTTTTCCCACAATGGGCAAGTGTTTACTTGCCCTGGGAAAAAGTCTGTGATTTGTGATTTTAACTTTTGTTATATTCATCTCACGAAAATAATGTTTGGAATTCTGGTCTTTCTATATTTGAAGGGAATCCACAGAATAACATACACCCACCAGTAACCCCTTTTTCCCATTTTTGCACATGGGGTCATGGTGTCACTTCAACAGTGACTATCATCTAGAGCCAAGGTTCATCCCGACAGGTGGCTAGCCATGCTGTAGCTGTTCTTCCATACCTCACACTCACTCACAAACTCACACCTATGGTCAATTTAGAGTGTCCAATCTACCTACTGAATGTCTTTGGGATGCAGAATAAAATGTTATATAAAAATAATTAATTGATCATTAAGTATTAAGTACTAAAAGGAGTACACAGTGGATCCAGTGTTGTAAATTAGCTAGTGCACATTGTGATATACAGTAACACTGGGATGGGACGATGTTTAAGGGGACATTACAGAATGCTTAAGAGACATTAACCTTCTGGAACAAGCCAGAGAATTAGAAATCACTGTTAGACTTCAGGAATTACTAGATTTTATTAAAAACACAAGTATCAGGGAAACTTGAGGCTGTAATGGCTTGCTCCTACAATTCTGGAACTGAAATAAGGAAAAGTTCATCCCACTAATGGAAACGTTATTTAAGGATATATTAATTAATGGCAAGATAGCCTACACTTGGAAACAAGCTATTATGGTAACAAATCCAAACCAAAAGAATGATCCAGTGCTACAATTTTCTGACTCATCTATTTCTGTTCATGATACTGAATATATACTTTTACACTAATACCTGCTGATATCAAATGCCTTACTATTGTTCTAGACCCCACCTTCAATGTACAGACAGCACACTAATTGCTTGTGTGATATCGTAGCAAGGCATGCTTCTTCTACACTGTAATACCTATTTGTACTTGCATGGCTTTACCCTTCCTGCCTCTGTCACTCTCTCTATTTCCAGCCAGCTGACTCCATCAGGCATTCCTCCCACCCATTTATGTTTCACCACTAGCTGGAAACATACTACTTATTGTAAATACATTATAATGTGACTGTACAATTGAACTGTTCTGCTTAGTTGTAGATTCTCTTACCAATTATAAATACATTGTGCATAACTGTATTGTTAAAACACTGTTTGTGCTCTGTTTGCTTTGCAAACCATGTGCTGTTACTACTCTGTACAACTTATTTTATACTTATATTCTATTGTCCTTCCAGTCTCTGTAATTTTCTTTGTTTCTGAACTGATGACTCCATCAGGCATTGCTAACGTCCATTCATGTTATATCACTCTCTGGAAGCATGTTACCCATTGTAATTACCTTGAATCATGAAAGTAACACAGAATATTTTTGTTTAGTTAGAGGCTTTCTTATTTATGTCAGATATATTGCACATAATTGTGATGCTTAAGTGCTCTTAATGTTTGTTTGTTTTATACCTTCTTGCTTGCAAACCCTAGCCTGAGCCTGAAAAGGGTCCCATTAAATTAGTGATTCACCCTAACCAATAAATAAATGAATGAATAGTAGAATCTCTAACCCCTGATTGCAGCCCATTTAGCAAAATATAGCCTGCATTTAACAAATGGATCAGTATTGATTTATTAGAGGAAGACAGATTGTCATTATCATACTAAAAAACTTCCTTAGTACTGCAGGATGCCCAGGGCACAAGTTAGCAATAAGTACTTATTAGCCTCAGTGCCTAGAAAACAGTTCATAGGGTTGAATGACCTTATGCTAAGCATATACTATTAAAGTTTGAGATATTGGGCAATCTAGTTACATTTCTCTCTGATAGTTGCCATAAGGTTGCCACCTTTACATCCCCTCATTTCCTGACAATTAAGTCATTCTCCTTGCATAATAATAGCACACTCCTTGCCTCAGGGTAGCCACATCCCTTTTAGCAAGCCACGCCCAGAAGCAATAATTTTAAATACCATATACAGTAACTGCATGGACAGATATGGATTCCTTGGCAAACTGTTTCAAGGCAATCCCCACCCCCGTTGCCTACTACCACATTAGCATAAAACCCAGTTCTCCCGTTTCCTCCCATCCTTACATTCTCATACTATCCAGAGCAATATTGTTTTGTTTTCTTATACTTTGTCTTATCATTTTTTTCCTATATCCTTGAAACACATCCTAACTGGCCAAGACTGTACTGTACTATCTGTGGAAGAAAGAATGTAATAATGCTGGAGGTCTAGGAACCACCAAGCCCTGAGAACCTATCGGGTTCTAAATGTGCTGAAGTGAATTTTATATTTTTTTCCACAATCTTTGGTCCAATGAAGGCCTGAACAATAAAATAAAATAAAATGAAACATGAATAAATAATGACTAAGGAAAGAAGCTGATTTTTTTTCTTTTGAAGAAGAAATAATTTATGTCCAAGAATTAATGTTCAAGGTTGATGACGCAGTAGTTACAAGAAAACTGAGTAGCAGCTATAAATAAACCAGTTGCAAGGGCAGATAAATCATATCTGGACTGACTGCCATCTTCCCACCTCCCCCCAAAAAAGATAGTGATTTTCACTGCACCTGTAGTGCATTAAATTGAGATGAAAGTGAAGGGGCAAATGAATACAGTCATATATTTCAAGTTGCTGCTATGATACATCTATGCAGCATGCCTCATCAGCCTTAACACTAAAGACAGACACCTTCCTTATGCCTCTCTGAAGTCAAACTAGGATGAAAGTGAAAGAACAGATAGTGCACAACAATATATTTCAACCTATTGCTGTCAGCTATATATATATATGCAATCAACTCCTTTCCCCTAAACCCATTTGATAGCTAACTATATATACAGCTGCTTTCAATTAGGAAGAAAGATTATGGTAAAATAACACAGTAATGCCTTCCAACTTGATGTTCATACATAGTATACTTGCTCTACACAAGCCATATTGACCTTCTGTGCACTTCTAGAGTTTGTGAGGAAAATGAAAGAAGTAATGATCACAGTATACCCAGCGTTCTCAAACTGTAGCAACCTATGTGCCCACCTCTGAGTAGGTTCAACTTTAGATTAAGTGGAGCCCAGAGATGATGATCCTACTAAGCCATTTATGCACCCCCACATTAATTACCTTTGTAACTAACCATCTTAACCCCACCCTCCCTGATCCCCAGTTTCCTGTACTGCCCAACCAATCACAACCTGCCCCTCTTAAAATAACCCCTTACACCTCTCGACTCACTGCACCTAACTCCGCCCACCCTTGCTCACTGCTCTGATCCCCCTGCACTCACTGACTATTACCATGCACCTTTTCTCTGTCAAACATTTACTCCCCCTTTCGTATTCTCATCATCCTCCAATATGTTCCTTCCTCTTTTCTTACCCTTTCTTCTTCTTCTCCTAAGCAACCTCACTTCCTACCACATTCAGCTAAATCTACTCCTGTCTTCTCCCACCTCCTCTCATAACATAATTGACACCAGTAGCCACTACACCTTTCCCTTTTCTCCCTCACTGATCTTATGTACTGATTTCAATCTTCCCAAAATCAAACTGTCTCTAAAATTTCACTCACCCTATGCCTTTACATCTTCTCTTCCTCCCACTAAACATCCTTAAACTCTCAGGTGACATTGACCCAAACCCTGGCCCACACTTTAATTCATCAAGTCCTACCTATACCACACAGACACACTTCAGCAGGTGCATAAACCTAGTATCAAACATCTCTCTTTCTATTCAATCAACATCCATAGCATTCTTAACAAGATAACTGAATTGTACGCCTGGGTAGCCTTGGTCTGCTTTCATTCACTGAAAACTAATTTCACTGAATTTCAAACCACTCACACCAAATCGCTAAAATCTCAAATCACTGAAAACTCATTTCACTGAATGTAAATACTGTCTGGCAAATACAACGTATATGCCCTTTTCCCTACTGTTGTGTGATCCTGGAGTTAGTATATATATAGTTGGGGTGGCAGCCCCCCACATTGGGGGGTGGGGGTGTATCCCCCACCTACGTTTGGTTTTATATTCTTAGCTTTCAGTGAAATAAAATATAAAAGCTAAGTAGGTGGGGGGGCTACACACCCCCACACCCCCAATGTTGGGGGCTGTGCCCCCACCCCCCCCCCAACTATATATACTAACTCCAGGATTGCAGTACAGTGGGGAAAAGGGCATATACATTTTATTTGGCCAACAGTTCTTACATTCAGTGAAATGTGATTCAGTAAAATGAGTTTTCAGTGAGTTGAGCTTTCATCGATTTTTTGAGGGTGGATTGAAATTCAGTGAAATGAGTTTTCAGTGAATGAAAGTAGACCCGGTAGCCCAGTACATCCCTAACATAGTTAGTCTCTCTAAAACATGGCTCAAACCACATAATGTAGACAAAGAGTTTTTTACCCCCGGTTACAGCATTCTACGCCTAGACAGAATGCACAAAAAAGGCGGAGGCATGGCCATTATGTACTCTCACCTCCTATGCATATCTCTTCCAATTAACCCTCCCCCCTCCTTTCACCCAACTGAGCTCCTTATTGCCAACTGCAAATTTAACAATCATAAAACTCTAACCATAGTCGCCATCTATATATCCCCTGGAAAAAACATACCCCTTTTAGAACAAATCCTACAGTGGATGTCTGACAATATAGATAATGAAACAATAATACTAGGTGATGTTAACATTAATTGGCTCACCCTCATCTCTAACTCTTCCACCACCAGCATAAGCTTATACGGATACACCCAACTTATCTCATCACCCCTTTTCTTCATAAACCCACAAATACCTGTGCTATCTTGGATTGGATACTTATCTCTAAGTCTGACCTTTATTACTACCCTGAATTCCTAACAGACTCAATCAGTGAGCACTCCCCTATACGTGTCCAAAGATTCTCCCACCACCTTTTTAGCCCTCATAAATTTAAAGAATGCCGAATGCTAACTAACTTCAACCCAGATACATTCAATAATTCTCTCTCTGCTATTGACTGGTCTTTCCTTTCTTCTCTACCTCTAGATGAAATTGTCCTTCAATTCAACTCCATCTTCCTAAACATTCTGAACTCCTTTCCCCTCCCAGAACTGTCAGAGTCAAATCACAGTGTTCTCCTTGGCTCTCCTACTCTACTCATCTCTTATCCATAACAGAGATTGTGCCTGGAAACTCGTGACTAAGACCAAATCTCCCACACACACACTACCAACAATATAGCGAACTCTGAAATTTAACCAAAAAACACAAGCTCTAACAAAAAGAACTACTACCTCTCACCCCAAGATACTAAACCCAGGAACTCTAAAACATTTTGGAATGCTGTCAAAAAAATTCTCCACCCAGGAAATCCTTTAATTCCCAACCCCTGCCCCAATAACATACCCCTTGAAACTGCTTCAATTTTCAATTCATACTTATTTTATTTTTTAATTTTACATTTGTTACCGGAATGTCCAACTGGATATATGTCCATTTTCAGCAGAGGCCCGGGGAGAAAAGCTCCAAGTTAGCAGATTACATTACATTAGAAACAATAGAAACATTTAGAAATAAGTATAATATGCAGTCTTCAGTAAGGTTACAAACATTGATAGAACATTGTTGACACAATTAGATAAAGCATCTTAAGTTTCAGACATTGATACACGCAGATAAGGGCTTAGTCCCTTAAAGAGTTCAGACACTTTTTTAGAATCAATGAGTGATTTGATTAGGCAGAGTTTCCATACTTCATAGATACCATCAGCAAATTTATGCAAGCTGTCCACCCCCCCAACTGCAAAATAGTTCTTTCTCACTAAAACCCATTTAAACCAGCTACATCAAAAAACTTCTTATCAAGCTTAAACCAGGTTCCCCTTCAGCTGACAACCTGCTGCCTCTCTTCCTAAAAACTGCTGCTGACTCCATAGCATATCCTGTTTCCATACTCATAAACTGCTCAGTTAGTGAATCCACTGTTCCTGCCCTCTGGAAAAAGTTCCACACTATACCAATCCACAAAGGTGGAAATTTTGTTGAGCTCTCTAATTATCGACCTATTGCCATACTCTCTTCCCTCTCCAAAATTCTTGAGCACTGTGTTTATAAACAAATCTCAGCTTATCTTACTCATGAAAACTTAATTACCCCTACTCAACATGGCTTCTAACCCACCACTGCACCACAACTGCACTTATTTCATTTTCTAACACTAACTCCCTAGCTAGAGAGAATGACCAACTAATGTCCTGCATCTTTTTAGATCTCTCCAAGCCCAAAACCTTTGACACTGTCTCTCACCCCATCCTCCTCTCCAAACTCTCTCAACTCAACTCAACCTCTCCTCAGCAACTGTCTCCTGGTTCAGTAGCTACCTCACAGACAGACTGCAATCTCTAAAATGCTTCTCTGCCCTTTTTCCTTTTATCCCCATCAAAATGGGTGTCCCTCAAAGCTCTATTTTAAGCCCCCTCCTTTTTAACATTTTTACTAACCAACTTCACACATCCTGTCAGTCCTCCCTCATACAGTATGCAGATGACTCCACCATCATTTCTATTGCTGACAGTCCCACTGACCTACTAAACCTGACACAAACATCTTTCAACCTCACTGAAACATGGCTCACTAACAACCAATTCATACTAAAGCCTAAAAAGACAAAAACTTCTTCTCTTCCTCCCAAAATCCCTTTACCATCTTAAATCCTCATTCATCATCTCATCCCTCAACAATACTATGATCATAGCTGAATCACACACTAAACTGCTTGGAGTAATAGTGGACGATCAACTAACATTTGACCTCCATGCACCTAACTGTATCAAGAAAACACACCAAAAGCTTGGTTTGCTCTATAGAAACAAAAGGTTCCTCACACCCAACTCCGGGATCTCACTAGCCCAAGCTTACCTTCTCCCCAACCTCCTTTAAAGCTCTCAAATTTTAACAAACTTACAGTCTACACTACTTTCGAAACCTGAAACCACCTACAACAAAGTTGCTAGATTTGCAGTCAATCTGCCCTCAAGGTCACACCATTGTCACGCTCTCCAGACACTCAGCTGGCTAGAGTTTCCTAATAAACTGTTATTTACCCAACTTCTCATTATCCATACTATTTTGAATATGCCCTCCTTTTGCCATAGTATTTCCTCAGTTGTCTCCCTTTATAAGCCCCCTCAATTCCTCAGAAGCTCTGACCAATGTCTCTTACAAATTCACAAACCTAAAAATATATTGGACGGAATCTCTACAGCTACTTACCTCTTCTTGCATGGAACAAGCTCCCCATGAACCTTAGAAACATTCCCTACATCCACGAATTCAAGAAAACTCTCAAAAGGTACCTTAATAGCACATGGATTTGCCTCTGTAATCATGCCACATGAACCCACTATCCTCTCTATTCATCCCTTCCCTACCACCATAACTCACTTAACTGCTCTGTATTGTACAATTACCCTCTGATGATAACACACTGTGTTATGTAAATTCATTCAAATGTTTTATTGTATATTTCTTTGCTATATTTTTTCTTCAATGTTATAATGCCTCTTACTATATTGTACCATGGAGCTTTATCTACATTTGCTTAACTGTTTTATTGTACATTTTTCACTGAATTCATCTTTAATTTTGTAAATGTTCTTGTTTACTTGTACTGCGGAACTTTTCTCCCCGGGCCTCCACTGAAAAAGGGCTTTTGCTCTGATGGACTATCCCAGTTAACAAATGTCACAAATAAATAAATAAATAAAATAAATAAATGCAGCCAAGAACAATTGTCTGCAAAAGTTCTGAGGTTCTAGATGTTCTGTGATGCATTTGTATGCCTTATTTATTCACTACACAGGAGATTAATGTATTCATCTGCCAATATTATTTTTTTACACACACACACACACACACACACACACACACACACACACACACACACACACACACACACACACACACACACACACACACACAGCACTCAAACATAAGCCACACCAATGAATGTTTTCACACTGCATTTGTATCCAACTGTCTATCACCCCTTTTCACATTGTTTATACA
The DNA here is from genome assembly GCF_019279795.1 of Protopterus annectens. NCBI lineage: Eukaryota > Metazoa > Chordata > Ceratodontiformes > Protopteridae > Protopterus > Protopterus annectens. The sequence goes on from NC_056735.1 coordinate 1,397,050,501, forward strand.
TGGGGTCAGAGTGTCACATCAACAGTGACAATCATCTGGTGCCAATGTTCATACCACCAGGTGGCCCACTCTGCCATTGTTGTTTTTCCATACCACACACATGCATGTTCACACGTATGGCCAATTTAGAGTGTCCAATCTACCTGCTGCATGCCTTTGAATGGAGGATGAAACTGGAGCACTCTTTCTCAAAGGATCGCAAAATAAACATGTTCAGATCAACTCTTTGACATGCCAACACTATCTTTCATTTCATTTCATCTGTTCTTTCTTTTTTTCTTCATAATAACATCTTGTTTAGTGCACTAAGTGCACAATATCACTACATTCTACCCTAATATTTGACAGTCTATGCATTTGTCATTAAACATCATTTCATTATGACCTGATCATTATTGCAAATCTACATTTTTGGTTAAACAAAACATGTATCTCACATGGATTGCTTTGTGTGTCAGTTTTCAGAAGACTACTGTTAGGAAGTATGAAAAGTACATAACATGAACAGAAGACCACTGGTAGCTTCACTAAATTATTTTGTCATATCTACCAGCTGCTTGAAAATCAATCCCAATTGTCAGCAAGTTCTACAGCTATAATGTTGTGAGGTAATGCCTTAGTTCCCGATGTAGGCAATGATCTACACCTCTGCACCATATTGCCAAATACTACTTGTTTTCTCTAACAGAGACTCCTAAGCTTTCTACATGTTAAACAAAATACAGGATACCTTATCATTCCACAAATAGACTAAAGCATACATCTGATGTGGAAACTGTACATGGCAGAAGGGAGAGATCAACAAGATAAATTCAATACTCTTGAACATGATATTATTATAACAACATATATTTTATTTATTAGTTTACCGAGATAGTCCAACTGGGTCAAAAAGAACCCATTTTCAGCAGAGACCAGGGAAGAAAAGCTCCAGTTACAGACTATAATATACATATTACAGCTTCCTAGCACAATACAGAGAAAAGGTGTTTCATGTTCATGTGGAGAAACAGACAACTCAGCAATTTAGTTACACAGGAGGTATCCAACATACATACAGTATGATACATGTTTTCTTTTCTCATAGACATAGGTTGCGAGTACAGTGCATTTCTCCATAATGTCAATAGTTGAACTTTCCAAGTTCATTTTTACAGTTAGACAGTGGTAATATAGAGCAGCTGCCATATTATTAAAGACTAGAGAAAGCATTATTGTAAGAGAAAGGGGGGAGTATAGGAAGTGGGGATGGCAGTATGGCAGTAACTAATCTGTTGTATCGAGCAGTGACATTTAATGTCATGAAATTCCACATGAAGACCTACATTTTCAGCTGAGGTTAATCAGGTCAAGACTTATCCGTAGGGTCCTACACAAGTGAAAGAGTATAAGCAAAGTATGTTCATAGGTTCATAGGTTTATAGGTTGGTACTAGGCTATTGGCCCTAGGGCCTATACAAGCCTAGCCAAACAATTCCCCTGATATTTCTTCCCACAATATTTACTTCCCTGACCCCTGTCTAGCAGGGCAACTGACGTGATCCCCAGGGTGAATTTCCTATCTCCCATCAAATTGTCAAGGTCCCTTTTGAAGAGGTCCAAGGAGGCACTCTGCTTGATATGTATGGGCAGTCTATTCCAGAGTATGGGGAGTCTCTGGGTCAGGAACCTATCCCTTCAGCATGTTTTGTTCATTGTGATAACAATGTTTAGATCCCTGGAGCGTGTGGCTCTGAGGGATTGTGATTTCTTTAAGTGGGGGATGTCCAACAACTCAGGATTTGACATGGCCTTGTATGTTAAGCAGAGATCACCTCTGAGTAGACGATATGCCACAGAGTATAGCTGGAGTTTTTTTAGATGGTCAGCATAGGGCATCTGCTTTAGGCCTGTGATTCTTTTTGTGAGGTATTTCTGCAGCCTTTCCAGCTGTTGCAGATGTCTTGTGAGGTACATACCAAATGGGGCATTGTACTCTTTAATGGGTCTAATGAGGGATGAGTACAGTTGGACAATGACCTCCTTATTTCTGAATGAAAAGCCCTTAGTGATGAGGTGTGTCACATGAAAGGATTTCCTGACTGTTGTGGCGATGTGGTTATCGAAGGTGAGACCACTGTCCACCTGTATCCCTAAGTCTCTCATCACACTTTTGGTGTTTAGTGTACTGCCACCTATGTGGTAATTCATAGGTACATGTTTTTTCCCAAAGAGGATAACTATACATTTCTTGGCATTAAGCTTGAGCCCATGGCTATGTGCCAAGCATCTGTTTTTGTAAGGCACATTTGTAGAATATCCACATCATTTGGGGATTCAATAATGGCTCCCAGTTTGCAGTCATCTGCGGACTTTGTTAGTCAGAGTCCCTTAGTGTTGGCCTGTACTTCAGAGAAGTAGATGCCAAACAAGAGTGGTCCCAGGACTGAACCATGAGGTACTCCACTTGCCACTTGTCTGGAGCTGGATTTTGAGTCGGCTACTTTTACAGTCTGGGTTCTGTCATTAAGCCAGTTGGCAACCCACCGGGTGACGTAGGGATTTATGCCCAGCTTAGTAAGTTTAGGTATGATTCCAGAGTGGGGGATGGTGTCAAAGGCCTTGGTGAGGTCCAGATAGGCTGTGTTGACTGTCTTACCCTCGTCCACAGCTCTGGAGACTGATTCAAAGAAGTCAATCAGGTTCAGGAGACAAGATCGGCCCTTCACGAACCCAAACTGGGTGGGGTCCAGTGCTTGAAGGTTGCCAATTTCTTTGTTTATAAGTTTCAGGATAATGCGTTCCATGCCCTTGCAGATCAGGCTCGTCAGACTGATGGGACGGTAGTTCACGGGATCCAAGGTGGATCCCCCCTTTTGGAGTGGGATAACTGTAGCTGTGAGCCACTCAGTGGGCACGAAGCTTGAGTTGAGGCTATGATTAAACATGACACTTAGGTGAGGTGACAGTTAATTTTGTAGTTCATGTAGTATACAGCCTGGGATGTCATCTGGTCCCATGGATGCTGTATTCTTAGCTTTGGAGAGTGCGGTTTCTACATGTGTGGCCGTGATTACCGGAATTTGGCAATCTTTTGGTATTGAGATGGGCCCTTTATGGGGTGAGAGGGGGTGAAGTCGGCACTAAATCGATCTGCCAGGATATTGGCAATATCCTTGGGATCAGTATATTTAATGCCATTCTGTTGTAGCTCAGAGCAGATCTGAGCATTGCCATTTAGATTCTTGACATAACTATAGAATGCCTTGTAGTTGTCTTTGGAATCTTTGGCAATTTTATTTTTGTAACTAGCTTTGGAAGCTTTTATGAGGGGGATCTCAGATTCTTACTGAGGCTGGTAAGGGAGTTTTTTGCATCCTGGGATTTTCCTCTTTTCTGCCACAGTTTCTTCCTTCTGTTGTATAGTTTGTTTATGGCAGGGGACCACCAGATTGGCTTCCTTTTCTTGGAGGAGAACGTTTTGGTTCTATTTGGGATGGCACAATTCATGCACAAGTGGATGTGCTCGTACAGTGCCTTAGTGTAGGATTCTGCAGTCAAACTTTCAGCTCCCATCTGCATGGGTGACATGAAGTTTGTCACTTCTGACTTAAGTAGCATGAAATTGGCTTTGGAGAAGTTTTTTATGGAGGTTTCCTTACTGGGGGTGGGAATGGGATGTGGATGTCAAGGGTGATTTGCTTATGGTCAGACCTGACCAATGAGGGGGTGACCACTGGTGTGGAGCATCTATCTCCCATGTTGGTAATGGCCAGGTCTAGGATATTGGAGCCCCTGGTGAGACAATGGATTAGCTGATCCAGGGCGTTGGAATTTATGAATTCCAAGAACCGTTGGGAAAAGTTGTTGGTACCCGAGTAGTTTTCCAAGTTAATGGCAGGGTGGTTGAAATCACCCAGTATTAGGGTATTTGGTTGTATCTTAATATTTTCCAGTATATTTAGAAAGGTGTAGTGAGAATTTTGTGGCATGGTGGGGGATCTGTAGCAAGCTACAGTTTGGATTGCAGTCTTACCTAGTGTTAGTTACACCTGGAGAATTTCAGATGCATTGTGTTGGGCAATTAGCCTGGAGGTGTAAATATCCTTGGTGAATATGGACACTCCTCCACCCTTAGTGTTTCCGTCTTGGTTTGGTGGCCGAAAAGTGTGGTAAGAGTTGTAGCCTGGTATTGCAGGGGTGCTCTCTGGAGTCTTGAACCAGGTCTCAGTTACTGCACAGATATCAATTTTCTCCATTTTTAGGAGTGCCTTGAGAGAGTGCATTTTCAGGTTTAGACTTCTAACATTGAGTAGCATTACCTTCAGATTTTGCATGCTTCTATCTGTTATGGTGGTGGTTTTGACCTTTGAACCTTGCCTAAAAATGGGGGGTGGCATGAGCTTTAGCCAGTAATCTGAATCCCAGGGGTGACAGGTGCAGACCATCTCTGGGAAAGCATTGTGGTTTGTCGATCATGTCATCCCAGGCACACAGATACTGGATCCCCTTTGAATGACACCAGAAGCTTAGCCAATTGTTGAAGTCAATCATTTTGTCCATATACTGTGGTATCATTCTGGGCAAAGGCAGGATGCTACTCAGGGCTAGGGTCATACCTGCCTGGGCCGCATGATCCGAGAGCTCTTTCATGTCTCTTTTCATGTAGTCCAGGGAGGTATGTCTCAAGTCATTCACTCCAACATGGACAATGACAGAGTCATATTTGTACTTGTTGTGGAGTGACTTGAGTGCATGCATTATGTAACAGATCCTGGCACCCAACAGGCAGCTGACTGTAATTTTCTCCTTGCTCAGCCTGGTGAGTGGGACATCAGTGTGCCTGACTATAGAGTCACCTATGACTAAAGTGTTGGGTACATTGTCTTGCCTTAGGGGCTGTTGTTGGGTGGCACACTGGTGTTGTGAGCTATGTGTCACTTTGCTTGTGACTGGTGTTTGTTTGCGTTTCAGCCTCGGAGGTCCTTTTTGCTTCGTCAGATTAATGTTAAGAGCATCTGCATATGTGGGTTTAGTGCTGCTATGTGTTCATAGGTTCATAGGTTCATAGGTAGGTACTAGGCTATCTCCTGAAGGCATTTATAAGCCTAGCCAGAATGTGTTGGCTTTCGTCACCCCCTTAGATTAGTTCCCTATACCCCTGTCCAGCAGAGCCATTGAAGTGATCCCTTGGGTAAACTTTCTGTTTCCCATCCACTCATCAAGGTTTCTCTTGAAGAGGGTTAGCGAAGAGCTCTGCCTAATGTAGACTGGAATCTTGTTCCAGAGCATAGGAAGTCTCTGGGACAGGAATCTATCCCTCCAGCACATCCTATTTATTGTTGTGGTGAGGTTTAGACCTCTAGAGCATGTGGCTTGAGGGGATATGGTTTTCTGCTAGACAGTCAAGAGGAGAAGGTTAACACCTGCACTACACATCAAGCAACACATAGCCCTTCAAAACCCACACCATCAAAACCCACCCAGGTGTAGTGCAGGTGCTAACCTTCTCCTCTTGACTGTCTAGCATAATCTTGGCTGGAGAGAGCTTTGCTTCCAGTTTGGCTATGTAAGTGCATCTCTCACAGGTTGTAGTGTTGGGTGGTAGGAGGAGAGGGTTGTCTGTGTACATGAGGCTGTTGCTGCATTGCCCCAGTATGCCCAGATTCACCATGTGGACAGGAGAAATCACCAGAAGCTGACCCTTGGACATGCCTATTTAGGTGCTTTTTTTGTAAAGTACAAGAGCTGTTTTCACTTACCTTTGCAAGGTACTTTGCAGTTATAGGTTGTTTAGTGCCTATGATTGATTTCTCCTTATTAACAAGGAGAGTTGAGTGCTTGTATCAGTTTAAGGCTTCCTAGTGCTTTCTATCAGGTTCTAGAGCAAGTGCTAGTCACAGGGGGTCAGATTTTAGTGCTACTACTGAGAAACCAGCTAGTTCTAATTGAAAATTTGAAGAGCAGACTTTCTGGTACCTGGAATAATTTAACCATAGCCCCCCCGGTGCTGCATGATGTGAAAAATGCGCAAACACGTTTATAAGCCAAAAAGCTGAAAGGGATAGAAATCAGCCCAAAATAGCTAATCAAATTACAATTTTAGAGCTGGAAACCACTCATCTAGTATTAGATAGTCAGTACAATGCTCACTACTCCCACTGGTAAGCAGTAGGACTTCCCTCTACCACAGCACGGTCTGGATAGCTCTGAACACAGAAAATAAAGTCCTGAAACCAGCAAAGCCTTGGATCTGAACTATACTAGCTAGGAAAGGTGGGAAACAAGCAAACAAAATAGTATTTTTTTTTAAACAGGCTAAACAATGCAATAATATAAGCACAGAAAAGGCTAATGCACTTGAGTGTGTAGCCCTAAACAGTAAATGCAATTAAAACTTACAAAATTTGCAATTTAAAACTTTTTGAATGAAGCAAGGCAAGTGCACAACTGAAAATTGGTTTAAAGGCAGTAATACAGTAGAATAAGTAGCTATTCTACATATACAGAAAAGTCTATATATACAGAAAAGCAGCTAAAACACACTAAAACAATTCAGATGCAGTGCAACCAAGAGCACTTGAGTTGTAGCAATACTAAGGCAAATACAGTTTTAATAAATGCACTAAAATATACTCTATATTTCCAAAATGTTTGAGAAGCACAGTCAGAACACAAGGAGATTCAGGCATTTTTTTTTTTTGTAAGAAAGGGAGAAAGGGAGAAAGGAGGAACAGAAGGAAAGAAACTAAGTGGGTTGGCCTTCTCAGACGTTCCCTATTAGGTAGAATGAGCTAATGACACTAGACTGGGAGGAGTGTCCCAGATCAAATTTACAGTAGGGGCAAAGCCGCCAAGTATAACAGCAAGACACCAACAGGGAGGAAGGGTGGGGAACAATACTAAAGCTAGTAGCCTACACACTTTTAGACAATAAATACTACAGAAATGTTTATCACAGCAGTGAGCCACAAAATGAAAGTTTTTAAAGAGATAAAGGAGCACAGAGAAACTAGTGAAACTAACTGCAAAATGAATGTCCTCGGTTTTGCTAAAACATAATGGTACAATCTATTATTGCATATTTTAGTGATTGCAAAATGGCTGCTTTAACAGGAACTCTGGTAAACTGATGATATGCTTGTCTAGCAATTATTTTGCTAAAGAATGGCTTTTTATTTTTGTACAAAAATCCTCGAGGAAAAGTTTTTTTTAAGACTTAGTAGAAACAGATTTTCTTTGATGCTTTCCACAGACATATTTATATATTTTACACCCATCATTTTAACCAAAGTTAGAGTTGTATGGGTATTTCAAGAAAATTTAATCCAAGGCAAAGTATCACGCCTTCAGACTGAAAACAAATCATATAGCATACTGTGCTCCTGTTCAGCTAAAGCTATATGTGTTTTAAAAGCATCGAAACTAAAAATACAAAATAATCTATAATAAGCTCAGAGAGGACAACAAGAAATGGCTATTGTGATCAATTTACTTGCTTAGCTTGTGCATATTTAATAAAGAATGCACACAACAAGCTCAACGGTCATTTAAAATAAATCATTGCTTACTGATACATGACAATTATATGCACAGAATTAAATGTGTATACTCTAACATGATTAATACAGTTCACATTAGCCAATAACAGAGTCAGAAATATAGATTAACCAGGAGAGGAATTCTACATAACTCTTAACTAATTCATGGCGTACTTAGTCAGAATGTTTCTAATGCTCTTTAATGAAGAAAAAAATTCTTTGTTTTCCTTATTAAGAAGTATAAGAATATAAAGTCAGTGAAAAGTATGGATGCCTATGTAGCATGCAAGAACTTATACGTATGTAGCATTGATATGCTCTTCCTCTTTAAATTCCACACACAAGTCTAACATCACTCAGTAGGCTATGCAGCTGACCTCAAAGTTTGTAGGTCAAAAACATAGCATGCAAGAAGCAACCACTGAAGAAACCAGAAGTCAAACCACTGTAACATTTTCATAACAAGAAGTGTAGCTATTGTTCATGAAAGTATAATCCAAATGTGGGTTATGCATGGAATTTACTCACAGTAAAGCTTGTCTACTCCTGCAGCTTCACCATGAGAGTAAGCCTCACTTCACCATGGGTTATGAATATTAAGCACAGAGATAAGCTTATACAGAATAAAGGAAATAATATGCAACAATACAACTGTAGGAAAAACCATATGCAGTAGCAATTTGGAAAACACTTCAAAAAATGTAAAGTTCAGAACACTGTTGCAGAATCTGATGAGTTATGGTAGGAAAAGTATTACATATTTGACTTTAATGATTCATTCTTCTTTGCAGATTGCTACTGCTAGATTATAGTCTGTTGCAAAAGTGGGACTATGAATGAGATACATTGTTAGAAACCATGGCTTCAGGTATAGCCTTCTACACCTGGTCTTCTACAAAAGAAGTAATGAAAACTAGCCCCCAGATTTACAATCCTTCCGTGCAGGACTAGCTTAGTCCTGCACAGAAGCGGCCATTTAGGAGCATGACGGCAGCACGCCATGCATATTAAATAAGTCGCACTGCCTGAGCTCTTAATCTTACACAGAGCATGTAAGAGTGCAGGGGGCGTGTCTGAGAGCAGAGCTCTCAGAATATACACAACCCTGCAATTAAGAATAGCAGACAAGTCTAAAATGAATGAGCAAGACCGCTCATAGGTGTATGCATACCCCCAGCAACATCCCACCACTTGTACCAGAGCAGCAGTTAAAACACCAAATATAAAGATTTTTTTTTATGAAAAAGATGAAATTTAACCATAGATGCATGGGTTTGCCCATTGCTTAGCTATGGTTAAAGCAGCTTAAATGGCACAAGAGGATAAAGTGCAAGATATATGCAAATGAAGCAGTACAGCAATAGTGTAGTGGGCACAACATTTGCCTTACGAGAAGTTATTCCCAGTTAGAGTCCCACTGCAGCACATTACATTTTCCATGTCAAATCACTTTATGACCAATATTTTTAGTTGCATAACCTATGAAATAACATATATTTGTGAACTGGAGTACTGCATTAAATGTAGATGTGAGGTGTCAGTGTCATAATGTTGCAATGTCCACAGATAATCACATGTGCCCCATACAGTATATGTACACAAGAATCAGGGATACAAATGGAAGGTAAAATGTGTAATGAATGATAACTCCATACAGCTTCCAAATCCCCCACCTTCCCAAGAACCATTAGACATTACTGTCTAAATTAGTACAGTGGTAAGCGGGAGTAAGCACTAGTAAGCAAGTGTAAGCATAATTAAGCAGGAGTAAGCATATATAAGCACTAGTAAGTGGGTTTAAGCCTGTTTGTGTGGGGGTAAGCAATGCGCACAAAGGTTAAGTAATATTGAAGCTAACTCTCTGTAGGCATATGCAACCAAAGGTTAGCAATGCTTACCTTCGGGCAAACCCACGCAAACCCATTTACAACTGCTTAAAAGTGACTTAATCACTCTGCATCCAACAGCCCTTGTTCTGCCCAGCACCAAAATAAATAGCCTTTGCAAGGCTCGAACCCAGGACCCTGCAAGACATAGCAATTTGCCACTAATCCATGTCAGATATACATAACCCTGATGATTTCACAAACATATCATCCAGCGCAGACATTCAATAGTACAGGAAATATAAATAAACAGAGATCTCTCAGGGTAAGGTACCTGCTTTGTCCCCAAACGAAAAATGGCAAATGTCAATATCAAGGTGCAGGTACTCCATGACTATCGAAGCCAACCATCAACCAAAAGAAGCAAAAAATCAATAAAAAATTATAAAAAATTTTTATACTTGAACAGCAAAAAACTTTATTCCATGGGTTGTTAGCGCTTTCACGTCTACTCTGGATGCTTCTTCAGACTTTAATAGAACACATATACATAGAACACAATAGAACAAATAGAATACATATCAATTAAACAGTTAACCAATGAAAGCCTTTGTATGAATACATAACTATAAAAAGTCAGAAACTTCTAAATAAATAAAAAGTCAGAAACTTATATTGTGAAAATTAAAAATTCAAAATTCAACATTGACACTAAAATGGATGTAGTAATGGATTATTACTGTTATTAACATTTCAGATGGTAAATAGCATAGGAATATTTATTAAAAACACAAGAGCATATAAAAACAGCATGTGATAAAAACATTTCAAATATATGAAACTACTGAAAAACTTCTAAAAATACATATTCCTAACACCAAGAGACATGAAAAAGTCAAATGTATAGCAATAAATAACTGCTAATGCTTCAGATGACGACTGACTAGAAAGGGTTTTAGAGTAACCCTCTCATTGAGGCCATGTCCTTCATCTGCTTTCATTATGATGATCCATTTACATTCTTCCCTTTCAGTGAAGTTACTAACATTGCCTAACCTCAATGTGGTGTGTATCAATTCAATAACTAAGAATTCAAAAGTGTGAGTGGTGCCTTGCGATAGAACATGTCTAGCCAGTGCATCATTCTCCCTATTGATCGCATATAAATGCTCTCTAACCCTTTCCCTCAACGTTCTATTCGTCATACCGACATAGAAAGCCTGGCATTTGGAGCATATGGCTAAATATACTATGTTCCTTGTCCTACAGTCTGCATAATGATCAAATTTGTATAGTACACCTGTGTCCGGGTGCCTAAATTTGTTCCTGCCCAGTATGTATTTGCACTGATTGCAACTGCGACATGGAAAGGTACCCATTCTAACAGTAAGTGGTTGATCTTGAAGTCGCCTTTCATAACATAACATGTTCCTTAAAGATCTAGTATACTTGTAGGAAAAACTGGGGTGAGAACCTACAAGTGCTCTGAGCCTATCATCCAACTGTAGGATACCCCAGTTCTTTCTAATAACATTAGTAATACTCTTATTCTTATTGGTATATGAAAGTACCATCCTCTTTTTACTTCTAGTAAATGGCCTGCTTTGTTCCACCTGTTCCTGACATGGCCATATACTACCCACTAGATAGTGACATACATCTGTACAGCATCCCACTGCTTTATCAGAAATACATGACTGTGATGGTGGCCCGGTAGCAGTACATCTGGCAAGTATCTGGACATAACATCACACTGGGTAAGTACACTAAGCTGCTATGCATGTAACAAAGCACTGTGCAGGCTACAGGCAGACGGCCACAACACTGGGCTATATTTCTTATGGGGGAATACACATGTACCTGCACATATAGCAGGCTCTACAGGCATGTCAAAGCACAGAGTGACAGACACCTGTGTGAAAGTGCATAACCACAACCAATGTGAACACAGCCACAGCCACATATGGTAAGCTGGATTAATATTACAGTATATGGACTACCTGATGAACACCATTCTCACATGTGCCACTCGCACAATAACCCTACATATACTGGGCCACTACACAGTGTGGTCCGATGCCTGTCTGTGGTATGGGACATGTGTGTGTTTGGCCCTACAAACATGTAAGCTGATAGGGTAACAAACCCTGAAGCAGTATATAATATCAGATAAAACAGGACCAAGAACAATGACATCTACCACAGTCTGTACACAGGCCAAGGTACATATTCACAATACACACACTGTCGACAATCTCCATAAGTATACAGACCTCAGTACTGTACACACATACACAGAATGCCCAGGTTATGTCCTCAAATATAACCCCTACTATACGTAACATGTGTAGCAGTCTGATATCTCACTGGCTTGTTATCAGATATGATGTGAATAAATAATGGTGTACAGAACATATGCACTGCATGACATATGTACAAAGGTTGACAGAGTTGTGGCTGGAGGCACAAACACAGGGCCAGTATTGACATGTTGCTGTGATAACCTCATACATTTACTGTTGTAACAGGGTTTGTTGTGACATATGTCCTGTAAGGGATATGAAGTCAGTAACTCTCATGGCTATCACCATGTACTAATGCAGTCCTCAGACTGTGCTTCTGCAGTTCTCAGATAGGTGGTCTGTGAGTAACACAAGAAAAAAAAGGCACCACACACTGCCCAGTCTGCAGATGACCCTACAGATGGGGGTTTCCTCAAAAACATAGCACTGTCATGATAGGTATTAAAACACGTAGCCCAGCCATATCCACACACACACTGTTAAACTGACATTACTCCAGATGCAGAATAGCAACACTTACATTCTGTAGTCATATCAGACACATCCCCCTCCTGTGTGTTGACCTGTTTCCAAAGTGTATGTTGTTAGAGGTAAATGCCCCAATCCATCTGTGATGCTGTTTGCCAAACACCAGATCTAGGTCCTGCTCACACTGAATGAAAAGGCCCAACACCAACATGATGTTCCTAGATATTGGAGTGTGTTTCCTTGCAAATGGCTATGGGAATGTTACCACAGCTGTTCCACGTGCAGTCAGCTAGAGGAGGGCTGCAATCCATGCAGAGGCCATCAGCTGATCATGAGCATCACTTACAAAACACATGTTGCTGCCTAAGCAAAGCAGGTCTCATTCTCCATGTCCACCAATGAGGGAGTGAGAGAGGCAGACAGAGACAAAGTCAGTCAGGGAAGGAGTGGGAGAGTAAAACCTAAGCATGTTTGCATCACACACCTACCAGTACAGGGTATCAAACCCCTGACTGACTATATATTGCTATCATATGTCTATGCAGTTACTGCATGTGCCACATAGCTTACATGTTGTGGAGCTGTCCAAACATATATATGATGGTGAGTGAAATCTGCATCAGTGATATGGTAGTGATATGGTAGGTGTAGTACACGTGCCTGTCCACATGAACAGGTGTCAGTGTCAACACAGCTACACTCTTTCAGGGACTCATACACACTGACACACTTGGCAGGGTCAGGAATACACTTCCTAATTAGTTAGTTTGCCACAATACAGTACTGTGCAGGTGCAACATACACCAAACTGGTTATCGGAGGTTACATGGGCAAAGGGTATGTGTAGGTGTCTGATGTCAGACAGCATGCTTCAGTATGCCAGTGGGGGTAGTTGTAAGTGTGAATGTGGTTGAAAGCATCATACACTACACACACAGGCACAGGGTACCAGTACTGACATGCATGCATGCATTGCTTCACAGGTATGTAGCGGTTGACTGTGCCAGAAGGCTATACAAGGCTAGGTGAAGGCTATACCTTGTCATCTGGCCACATGCCAATGGTCTGCAGTGTGGCTCAGGGGTGTAGTGCCTTGATTGGCCCACACAGGTGGGTATTGTATTCACCATCCAGTCATCTGGGAAACTATTGTGTGTGGCCATTGCTGTGCAATGCTTGTCATGTATGTGTTCTTTAGTCCATGATGTGAATGTTGTCTGGGATGTGCACACGTTCCACATGCATGTACAGTAAGATGTGGAACTGTACCAGGGGTGTCTGGCTCATGTTGTGTACACAGATTGTTATCATCAGATGTGCCTCTCCTGGCCTCATGTGCTGGCAACAGGTAATGGACAGCAGGTTGACCCTGCACCCGCATTGATAGCATAATAGAGGTATTCCCTGGGGTCAGTGGCATCTGTCCATACAAGGCATGTTTATAAGGCATGGTATGTCCTTTGTGGGTCATATTTGATGGCAAACAAAAAACGAGGACCAGCAGACAAGGAACCTTGTAATGATATGAAATACTTTCTACACCTACCAAGGGGAGAAAACGCTGAGAGAAGAAAAGGAGCCACTTTTGTGAATTTAAGTATTTTCTTCTGATTTTTTGTTAAGTTTTACTGCTTTGCCACCTACTTTTTGGCATTTTCCAGCTTGCTAAAGTTTATATCTGTAATAGTAACAGTACTTGGAACACATCTAGAGCCTGTTTACTGCATTTCCTGTGTTGCACTTAATTTAAAATATTTTTTTTTCTCTAAAAACTGCATTTTACCTGATTTTGGCCTAGCACTCAAGTGTGGGGTCATTTATTGCACTGTTGTGATTATTTTGCTGCTTGTGTATCTCTGCTACCTTTAAACTACAACAAAAAGAAAAAAAAAATCTTGCTTTTTTCCCACTTTCTGAAAGTTAAGAAAGTTCAGTTACAGATTTGCTGTTCTGAACTGTTTGAAGGTTTCTAGAAGGCCAGCCAGTGCTTGCTTGGGCTAAAGGGAAGTCTCTGTGTTCACCAGTGGCAGTGGTTAACACTGAACAGCCTGCCTGTCCCTGGATGAGTGGTTACTACCTAGAAGCTGTAGTTTTACTGGCCATTTTGGGTCAATTCTAAACTCCTTGATCTCTCTCTCTTAAAACCCTACAACTCTCTTTTTACACGGTTTTGCGCACTGAGCAGCATCGGGCAGCGCCGCCTAAACAGGTTTAAACTATTCCAGGCTCCACAAAGTCTGCTCTTCACTTTTTCCCTTAGAACTGTTCAAACTCTCAAAGTAATCACTCTATTCTATTTCTAAAGCCCTGCACTTGCGCATCTCTTATAAGAAAACACTAACACCCTCCTTGACTTCTCATAAGTAGTACTACTAAAACTTAGAGCTTTTAATAGATGATGTTTATCTATTATATTTCATATATTTCACATATTTATTTTATTATTTCATATATATAAATTAATTCACAAGTTAGTTTGTATATGAACATATGTATACATTATAAAATTAGGTGGAAATATATACCACCTAGTAGTGAATTTTATTCGCATTTAAATATATTACATTTTTAGGTATGCTTTAAAATATAATGTATTTATACATAGTATATAAGTTTGAGTTTATGTTTCGCAATGGTTGAAATGCATCATATAGAAGGACACTTCATGCTGAAAAGGTGTATACTAATGCTGAATATTAATGAGCTATATCATTATTGGCTAATTAAATAATTGCCAATATGCCTATAAGGTTTATAAAGTGATGCAATGTGTGTTTTAAAATTGTCTGATGAAGGCTAGTATTATACAGCCGAAAGCGCTTACCATTTTATAATAAAAGCTTTGGACTTCAATTCAACGGTGGTCCGGCACTTGTTATTGTGCTACTGGAATTATTGTTTAACACTCTGGCTAGGCTTATAAATGCCCTAGGGCAGATAGCCTAGTATCTACCTATGAATCTATGAACCTATAATAAAAGTATTGGGTTCTTTGAAGCAGACCAGTTTCGGCTAATACAAAAACAAAGCCTTCTTCAGTGTAAAGATTTCATACAAAAAAGAACCTTTTATAAATAATTAATTGGATCATGTGATTAATTACAAATGTTCATTAAGACCTGGCTTAAAGAGCCCACCAAGTTTAATAATCCATTTTCTCTCCATGGAATTCAGTAAATCATGCCAGCCTAATTATTGTTTCTAGATCTCATGATGTTATCTATGATGATGAAACTGAAACATGCATTGTGATGTATTAAAGAATGCTTATACAGGGCATTCATTTCTCTCTTGTTTTTGATATCACTAAGATGCTCAGATATTCTAAGCTTCAAGGGTCTTGAAGTTTGACCAACATAAAATGCAGGACAGTTGCACTTGGCCAAATAAATTACCCAATCAGAGGAACAGTTAGCAAAGAATTTTATGTTATACACTTCAGGGGTATTTTGGCTAGTAAAACTTTTAGTTTTAAGTAGCTTGGCACAATAAGTGCAATGTCCGCAAGGAAAGCATCCAAGTAGAGGTTCACCTGATAGTGTAGTTTGGATGGTATTTATAGCTTTCGCTTCAGAATGTTTAAAATGATTAAAAAAAGCAGATACATTTTTCCTTTACGGAAAGAAAATGAACATCTGTCACCAAGTATTTCTTGGAGTTTTGGTTCACATGTTAATATGTTCCAGTTTTGTTGGACAATATTAATTAGTGTATTGGTGTTGCATCCGTATGTGGTGATGAATCTGGGTGGTTCGGAATTTGATTTGTTCTTTGTTCTATAAAGAAGGAGATCCTCTCGTTTCATACTATCAACAGTGTGTTTGGTATGTAATAAATAACCCATTTTGTAGCCCTGGTCATGAAATCTGAGTACTAAATCATCCCTGAAATTTGTGTATGTGTGTTGTTCAGAACAAATGCGTTTAATACGCATGAACTGAGATTTGGGAATGTTTTTGCAAATGTGGGGGGATGAAAGCTGGTGGCATGGAGTAGTGAATTGTTTTCAGGGAATCTGCGATGAATTTCTGTAGTCAGCGTATGATCAGATGCTCGGCAAACCAGGACATCCAAAAAAATCATTTTATTTTTATCATAGCTGACAGAAAATTCAATTCCCCATTTATTTTCATTCAAATAAGTGGTAAATTCTAAAGGATATTCACTATCAGCCCTCCATACCAACCAGCAATCATCCAAGTATCTACGCCAGATGTCCATTTCTTCTATATAAATATTGTGTGAATTGTCATAAATGACCTGTTCTTCGAAGTAAGCCATTAACAAATCTGCGTATACGGGGGCAAAAGAAGCCCCCATTGCTGTCCCCTTAGTTTGCAAAAAACATTTGCCCTTATAAGAGAATACATTCTTAGTCAATACATGTTCTGTCGGACACAACAAAAGGGTGTTGAAACCTGGTTTATATAATTCAGTTAAGCCAATATTCCAAAGCCTCCAAACCAGCCCAGTGTGGTATGTTAGTGTAAAGTGATTTTACATCTAATGTGCAGAGTAACCAATCTGGCTCAAGCTGTGTATCAGAAATAATTTGAAGGAATTCAGTGGTATCTCTAATCCTTGCTCGGCCACATTGTAAAAGCGGCTGTAAGTGTTTGGTTAGAAACAGAGATAATGGTTCAGTTAATGAGTTATTACCAGAAACTACAGGTCTAACAGGAGGATTCTGAAGATCCTTGTGTATTTTGGGTATAAAGTATATGTACTGTGGGCAAGGATTGGGACTAGTAAGTTGGAACTGTGTATTTTTAGTAATAATCCCCTCTTCAACAGCTGAAGTAAGAAGAGAATCAATCTGTTGTATGAAGACAGGTGTTGGCTCAATGGTTAATTCAGAATAATATCGTGCATTGGATAATTGACTGAATGCTTCATGGTTATATTGAGATAAATCCTGTACAACTATTGAGCCCCCTTTATCAGCACCAGTAATAACCAACTTATGGTTATTGGCTAGTTTAGTAATATTGCCCATACATGTTCTCGATAAATTGTTTGGTAAGGGGAGGGATGACCTGAAGTGAAAATGAAGGTCTTTGATCATAGCTTGTTGAAACATAGAAACATGTTGATTCATGGGAGGCATGAAGGAAGATCTGTGGTATTTAAATTCATCAGAGATCTTTGATGATTGTTGTTCCTGAAAAAATAATTTAAGGTTGAGAATCCTGCAATATGAAATAATGTCATGAACAAAGCTTTCTTCTGAAACAAAAAAAAAAACAGGAATAAATGATAATCCTTTATTGAGAATTTCAATTTCAGAGGAGGAAAGGACATGTGATGAAATGCTGGTTATGTTTACATTTATGACTTTGTCACAAACATCTGTAATAGAGTTTCCATGTTGTATACATCTTTTATGTTTTCTGCCCCCCCCCTCCTCCTATGTATAAACCTGAGTTGTGATGGAGTTCCTTCTTTTCAATGCTGGTGAGCCTGTGGCACCCCCAGAATCAATATCTAAACCTGAAGAAGAATGTTCAGCTGAAGTATCAGTATTGTAAGGTGTACCTTTTTTTAAGAATGGATTTAGTCCATTTCCTTTTGGGAGTAGTCCGATTTTGGCAAGTAAATCGGACATGTTTTGCTTTGTTTTAAAAATTGATAGGGTCACCTTTAATGTAATCATCTAGGTCTCTTTGAAACTTCTTCCATATACAAAAAGCCACATATATCAATGCTTGGATGTTATATAATAACCGGGAATAGATTATGCACAGTATATAACTGTGCATAAACCAAAAAGTTTTATCAAGCAGTCCCTATCTAAAGGCTAACTAGCAATAGATCCTATATGAATAGTGAACAACATGAAGCATGGATCTGACATACGAATAAAATATGTATAAAGTATCTATTGTAAAATCACTAGTGTTGTGACAAAGCCAAAACAGTTCAAATAAATTCAAAATGATGAATCCACGCACTTAAATTGTGGTTAATGTAGACAAAGGTCCAGAAACCTTAATGCTTCGGCTATAGTCCCTAAAGAATGGAAAAGCCACATGTAAAAGTGAAAACCAATTACCATTGTAATATGCCTATAATGTTCACCATAAAACATGTCCCTTTTGATTCAAACAACAATCTGCAAGATTGCTTACGTGTAAATGATAATACTGTCAAAGAAAAGAACAACTGAACTGCAAAAACATTGAGTAAATCACAGTAATATCCTTAACTATTCACTATAAATTCCACAACAAAATGACTGACAAACAGTCATGGGCCAAAAATTCAAAGTGATAAGTCCCTACTCATAGAATTATTATAACTGTAAATGCAAAGCAGTTAGCTTAGATAGACCAGCTGTAATCCCCAAATGTTCAAATTAGTCACATACCAGAATGAAAAACAATTCACATTGTAATGTCCTAATGACGTTGGTCATAAGACATATCCCTTATAGTTGCAAAAACAATCAGCAATGATACTTTCATAGAAAAAATATTGCTTAAAAAGGAAAAGCAATGAAACGTAACAGTTTGCTGTGATTTGCATATATTCTAATGATGAAACACAATAATGTCCCTAGCTAATCACTATGAATTCCACAACCAGGCGTCTAACAAACAATCACTGTTTAAACAATAACTAACAAAGAATCACATTTATATGATAAACAAAAGTAAAACATGAATCCTAATAAGTATAAAGTATCATATTAAACTTCCAAATATTTAGAAAAGAACCAAAAAGGTTCAAAGTAATTAGTCACCACTCATAGAAGTGAGGTAAATGTGATTACAAGCCGATTAGCTTTGATAGTCCAGCTCTAATCCCCAAGTGTTCGAACTTGCCACATACGGAAATGGAAAGCAGTTCACGTGGTGTTGTCCTAATGGCGTAGGTAATAAAACATATCCCTTTTGGTTGAAAAAACAATCAGCAACAGTACCTTCATAGAAAATTCCAAAGAAAAGCAATGATACTGCTGAGATGTAAGTGTTCGTAATCGGCTTGTAATCACATTTACCTCACTTCTATGAGTGGTGACTAATTACTTTGAACCTTTTTGGTTCTTGTTCAAATATTTGGCTGTGTGCTGGGTGGGACAGGCCTCATGATGGAAGGCTCTTTGTTACTGTCACTCTCTTCCACACATCTATGTATGTTTTGGCATATTATAGTTGTTCTTGGATATATGTCTGTATTCCTATCCAATGTGTGTGCAAAGCATGACTAGTGCATATTGAGGAGTGTATGCACTAACATCTGCAACTGTCAGATATGTAAGCCCATGTTTGCAAACAACAGTGGACCATTCATATCTGACAGTGGACCATACATATCTGCAACTGTCAGATATGTATGGTCCACTGTTGTTTGCAAACATGGGCTTCATTTGTTTAAGTGTCTGAGCATGCCCAGCATGACCTTTCAATATGTTGTTGCCTGACATTGCCTTCATTTCTCTAAGTGTGTGAGCATGTCCAGTATGTCATTCTGTATTGAATGTGTGGATCCATTCCAGGTAGTTTGTACTCCAGTGCAGACCTTTGTGTTCTACACCTACAGGTAGCAAACTGTTTCTGAAGGATATATGTAGATCAGTTGGCAATATGGGATCAAACTGTGCAAGGGATAGTGTGTACTGTAGGTGATTTTGTCCGTGCTGCTTCTGCTACATGGTACTGGCGTTAGCAGAGCTATTTAAACATGTGTACTGTTATACATTGTGATGTTTTATGTCCTCAAGTACTGTCAGGTGGACATTTTTGCTCACAGTAATGTCCTGGGGAACAAGGGTGAATGCAGCTGTAGCCAGTATTTTGGGCAAAAGCCTACATATTTATGGAGTTATGCCATTCTGGAGGGGGAGCTGCAGACACTTGCTGATGGGTCTGTGTATACAGTTCAGCACCTTGGTACAGTGCTGGCAGGGGATGCCATACTTGTTCTTCCATCAACATGACAGTATGGCCTTATCTTGCTGTGGCAATACCTCACAGCTGTACGGATTCACACAGGTTATCAAGAGGCAGGGGTCATAAGTCAGTACATTACCCCTATTGTGGGGTACAGGCAGGTTTGAAGTCACCCATTTATGTGTTTGCAGCCAGGGATAGTATGTGCACACGGCTGTGTGTCGGACCTTGCACATTCCATGCTGCCCATGCTCCCACCCCCCCCCCATTATTCTATCCTTTTATATACATTATGCATACATTCTCTGATACTTTCCCTAAGGTTATCACCTCATCACAGCTGTGTTTTAGTGTTGGTCCATAGTTCATGCAGTGGGACATGGTGTTCATGTTACTGTGGTTTGTCCACATGGCCTTACATATGGCTTATGTGGAGTGTGTTATGTTGTTATTTGGGTGTTCATGACATAACATGCATTGGCAGTACGTGTAAGACACAGGCCTTTGGCAGAGGCCTGTAGGCCATTTGTTGGATATGCAGGTCAGCTGTGACAGGCCGTTGCATTCTGTCAGTCCTACAGTCCTAGACCGCCATACAGTATATTCCCATGAGGTGACAGGGTAGGTGTGATAGATGTTCATGCCAATACTTCTATCAGTATTAATGAGGTGATATGGATGCTGGCAGGGTGCTACATACAGCTAGGGACACACCTGCATGGGACACCTGCACTGCATGCTGCATATTTTCACTATTGCCATGCACAGGTGGAGGTCATATTGTACCCATTCCCAACAGCAGGGATACGACCAGAGAGGTACCTGTGGGTGGTGTTTGGGTGAGCTGGGTGCATGTGTGCTATGGACACTACTTGCATCTGACTCACAGATATGCATGGGGCATTCCAGTTATGCTGGCTTGTGCAGGTACATCAGCTGTTTCCCAATACATCAGTCCTATCATCTTTGTGATCTGCAAGTGTTCGTCCAGACGACACTGGTATTCCCTACTACGGGCCCAGATAATGTGATGCATATCTGTATGTACAATTCCAAGGGTGTGCCCATTTCATGGATACACATTATATACTGTATGTCTGGGGTACTTTTCCCTGTGTACTGCTTGTATATTTATTTATTTATTTATTTCCAGTTTGATAACCGGGGAAGTCCACTGGGCCCGAAAGCCCGTTTTCAGTGGAGGCCCGAGGAGAAAAGCTCCATAATAATAATACATTACACACATAACACTCTGTGTTCTAACAGCATAACACCTTTAACAATTTCCAAAAACATAGTATATTTGGCAGTATACATAAGAAATTAATATTTTTATTAATCTATATCTAGTCCAACAGCCATGCCATGTCCATCTTTCAGATGGTGACACATATTACTACCATACATTTACAATGGCTTACTGCTAGCATGTGTTATACTGGGGGAATTGTCTTTGGCACTGCAGTTGTGAGGACTTGACCCTATCATCAGCAGTAGTGGGCAATGGCCACCAGGTCAAACCTCAACATGCATACGTACTGACCACTCTCACGCAATATGAAACACACACCAACCTAATACACATATACCTGCATATTGTACAAATGCTACAATCTATTCTGCTACATTTCTACATAGGATTGGGGGGAGCACACCTGACTGTTGCTACATGTCTACATAGGATGGGGAGAGCAGACCTGACTGTTGCTACATGTCTACATAAGATTTGGGGGGCACACCTGACTGTTTCTACATTGCTACACAGGATTGGGGGGCACACCTGACACTTGTACACTTTTGCTATGATTGTACTGGTATGTCAGGTACTCAATTTCATTCTGTTTTTTAACCTATCATGCTGACTAGAGGCATATCAGTGTACTACAGGTTGTAGGTTTTATTGATGTACATATTAGTTTCTGACTTCCTACCCTTCAGAACAAATATCCCACTGCCTGACCTGATGTAGTCTGTCTCTGTAGGCCTGGGGGGGGGAGGGTACCCATAGGCATCATTCAGAGGCCTTGGCACAGCCTTTATTTGTGGTTGTCTACACCTGTCCTGCTGGCTGAGACTGTTGTTGGGTATGTGAACCTCCCTGACTGGCATGTGTGTGTCATATGGACACACATGTGGCCCAGCACATTTCATGCAGTGGGTTTTGTCACCAAGTGTAGTACTGGCTACTATGGTGACACCAGTATTTGTTACAGATCTCATGATGCCACTATAGGTGCCTACTATCTGCTGGCATCCCATTTAGCAACCCGATTCCCTTGCATGCTCACATCCATACCATAGATACAGGTAACAACACATACTACTCCATTTGGCAATTGGTAAGGAGAGTGACTTACCATGTGGGTGTGCCAGTATTGAAGATGGTGCTGTAGGGCTGCCTATGTCGGATGCACATAATACACTCCCTACACTTTGTTGAGCGCAGGTACTGTCATGTTTGGCATCCCTTTTACTGTATGTACGAGTCAGAGAGAGGTGTCATTCACTTGGTCCCTCTTGTGTCAGTGTATGTGCTATGCATTGCCACTTTTCCAAGGCCAGGGCATACCTACTTCTGCCCACTAAGGCAGACTCAGGTTGTTCCTCCTTTAAGTCACTCTGTGCCTGTGCAGGCCTTGGAAATGGTGGGGGACTGAGTGGCCCTGCCCCATACTGTTCCTGCTGCAGCTGTTTCCACAGGATCATATTGTGTAGCATGGCACATATGATGACAATTTGAGTACATGTAGCTGGTGAGTACTGCAAGGCTCCACCGGATGTGTCCAGGCACTGGAACTGTGACTTGAGCATGCCAAACACACACTCTATTATAATTCTGGTCTATGCCTGTGCCTCATTGTGGACTTCTTGTTCGGGTGTGTGTGCATTTCTGATTGGTGTCATCAGCCACGGGTCCAGTGCGTAACCAGCACCGCCCACTAGGTGACCGTAAGGGATGTCCTCATTGGCAAATCGCCGGAACAGCTGCATCAGGCCAGATGTGGGAATCATGACAGCTTCCAGGGCAGCCAGCACACACATTCATTATAATGCCCTGGGCATCACTCATGACCTGGCAGTTGATGGACAGGAAGCCCTTGATGTTGATGTATACCCTACCCTGCTCACTGGGTGGTGCTTGGATGCATATGTGCATACAGTCTATAGCACCCACTACCTCAAGGTATTCTGTTATTTGGCGGAAGAGACGTATATTGCTGGCCAACACCTCACAGGTGTTGGGGAAATATATGTGTTCACTGGCATGTGCTGACATGGCATCCAGGAACTGGTTTAGTACCCTGGATGCTGATGCCTGTGAGATCCCCATGATATCCCCAGCTGACCTTTGGAAGGTACCTATAGCTAGTATTCTTAGGCCTACACATACCTTGGTATCCAGTGGAATG
This sequence comes from Protopterus annectens, assembly GCF_019279795.1. Lineage (NCBI taxonomy): Eukaryota > Metazoa > Chordata > Ceratodontiformes > Protopteridae > Protopterus > Protopterus annectens. Next base: position 1,397,073,920 of record NC_056735.1, read on the forward strand.
GGTCCCCCTCTGTTAGTTCTGTGTGAGAGACGTGGCCGGCACAGCTCAGCAATTTGCTGTAGGAGGTCCCTGCCCACCCTATAGCTCTCCACTATCTCCAGCTCATGTAACACTTGATAGGTTACCCTGGGTCTGTACACTCTTCACCGTCTCCTCACTGTGGGTTGGTCAACAGCATTCTCATACTCACCACCCTCATCCTCTTCCACATGTTGTTGTATGATAGCTATTGCAGCCCCTATCATTTTGTTGTTTTTGTTTATTAAAATTCCCCCACTTGTATACACTGGTGCTGTAGAGTATGTGGGAAAACAAGAGGGAAAGGTGTTTGCATAGTTTATACTAGTGTTCTAGGCTGGGCTGGGCCGGGCTGCTGCCTGCGTAATTGGCTGATTCTGATACATTTTACCTGCTAGCTATGCTAGTTCTCCTTGATTACCTTCCTTCTACTGCTTTCCCTTCCCATTGCCTTCCTGTTTAAGCCCAGGTGTGCACAGCACAAACGGTTTACTATTGAAATGTCGAATGGCACTACATCGACTGTACTATAGTCGAACACAGAAGTTCGAAAATAGTAATGTTGACGACAAAAAAACAATCTAGGACTGTGTTTTAACATGGGTCGCGGTAGGGGAGATGTTTGTAGTTCTGAATAACATCTCCCCTACCACGACCCATGTTAAAACACAGTCCTAGATTGTTTTTTTGTCGTCGACATTACTATTTTCGAACTTCCGTGTTCGACTATAGTACAGTCGATGTAGTGCCGTTCGACATTTCAATAGTAAACCCGCGCAAACACAGTACTCAAATGTGCACAGAGCTGCTATTTAGTAGTTTACTTTTTTTGTCTTTAAAACCCGGTGCGTGGCACACACACCTGCTTAGGCAATGTAAAGAGTACTAGACAGCCTCAGACACACCCCCTTGCTTAGCTCTGCTAAGCTAAGGGCAAACCTGAGCCACAGGACTCCAATCCGCTTACAGTATGCCTGACCCCCCCCCCCATGATGTCAGCTAACTCCTAGGCTTGTGCCAAGCTATTCCTGCTCTTACACTGTTGGGTGCTGACTAGCATGCAGGGGAGATCTGGGATTCAGTAACATTCCCCTCATTTGCATAGGATTGCCTGCTGATGCATAGTTACAGGTCCCACACTGAGCCTCCCCCCTTAGCAACCACTATTCACTGGCCATGTTGTCTTCTGCCTGCCTTTGAATATAATGGTAAAATAGTGATTTTGGTTAGAATGCTTATTTTAGGTTTCTTTTTTTATTTTTCACCTGATACCGTTTGCCCTGCGCTTAATCAGCCAAGATTGGCTAAAAAAAAAAAAGTTGATATTTTTATTTTTGCAACTGTTTTCCATGCCACTGGCCTTATATTTGTCCATTGGCATGCCTTCTACATAATATCCACCCTTTATTTGGAGCTGTCATGGATCCATTTTGTAGTTTGCAGAAATATACTCAGTTACTGGCCAAGTACATTTCTGCAGAATATACTAGTCCTGCATGGCAGGCTTCCAGCTTCCTGGATCACAAATTCACCTAATCTGCATGGATTTCACCTGCAAATGGAGTAATTTGCATACAGGGACTGAGTCCATGCCGGACTTGTGCAGGAGCACTCATGCACATCCCTACAGCTTATTCCAGGATCGCACGGCAGACATATTGTCTGCTGGAGCACCTGCACTAGTCCTGCACACCATGCAGGGCTTGCTAAATCCGGGGGTAGGTCACTAGATGCTATGATGTGCAAAACTGCTGCATTGAACATCTACTGATTATCCTTGAGGACTTCTGACTTAACATTGCAAAACATGTTCTAGAGGAAGGGTTACACATAATCAAGAAAATGCATAACGTCTGCAATGTATAACTGCTACACCCATTGACTTGTATTATGCAACCTGTCAGATAATGTACACATTACAACATGCTGAAAGTCTGAGCAAGCTGCACTCCAGATTATAATAGGAGCACTGCCTTCCCTTGTAGCATCCTGTTTTTTGTTGCATGTCTAATATAACCAGCCTGATATGTGTTTTGCTTTGCTAATTGGGTAGGGCACTGATCCAGGATGACCTATTTCACATTCAGCCAGCAGAGCTCAAACTCTTTGCCAAATCCTGATCAATACAATATACATTATAATAACCAGCTTATTATTTTTCAATATTCTTCATCCTGCATTTTTATATTTTCATTTACCTTCTGATGAAAAAAAAATAGTGAAAGCCAATGAACATAGTCTCTTCTTCTGAATATGACTGTTGGCTTTTGGAATCTTATTTAATATGTTTACATTTCATTCAACTGTAAAACATAATAAGGAACAGACTGCTTTCTGTAGTCCTTTCCCTAAATGCAGTACATAGTTTCTATTTTTGCTCCATTAAACCTAAAATGTTGAATATTCTTATATTACTTCTGTCTTATCAGTGATTATCTTCAAGTAGTTGAAGACTGAGTACTACACAAGTGCAGTTCTATTAACGTAGCTTCAGAAGAATATAAAGAAATACAGCCATGAGGATGACTATTTAATATGTCATATAGTCAGGGATAAATAATTTTGCCAGTGTCATCTCATCAGTTCTGGTTATCCATTCATATTCTCTACATTCTGTCATATTGTACAAATCACCCATTATTATCATACCTCTCAACCTCTTAGTGCAAGAAATAAATAACAGGGAGCAAAGGCCCAAAATAGGGATATATCTTAAAAATTGCTCCTATAAACTTAGAATGTCCGTAAAAGAACAAGTTTTGAATTATGTATTTTCTGAAGGATATTAAGTCTGAAACTCAAACGTCTGTCATTATTTAGTATTGTTTAGTAGCTTCAAATCTCAATAATTTGCGAGAAAAACATAAATGTTATGAGAAAAAGACCAAAAATATGAGGCAAAAATCTGGACAGTTGAGAGGTATGGCCATGGTTCCAAAAAACTTTTAAAAATAAAAAAAAACTTAAAATGATGTTCAACATCTTTCAAGCTCGTATGTTTAGCTATTGTATCAGTAATAATAAATCAATAAAGAAACACAAAACAAGTGTACAGCTGTCACATTAAATTCAGCAAGAAACAGGTAAACACTTATATCTTGCAAAGTTTGGTAAAATCTGAAAATAGATTCAAATAAGAATTAAATAGAGTCAGAAATAGTAGAACTAGATCACAGTTGGAAGCTTAACAGCATGGCATGAAGCAGATCATGGCAAATCATAATTTGTTTGTGTCTTTCGGCTTTTCCCGGTTAGGGGTCGCCACAGTGGAACTCCGGTCCGCTAATGATCGGTAGTGGATTTTTACATACCGGGTTACCAGCCCTGAAGCACAACCTTCAATGAAGGCATGCCCCATTCACGTATGCCTCCATACAGAAGATGCTCTAGCTGAGAATCGAATGGGACAATGTCTTGCTATGAGGCAACAATGCTACCGCAGCACCACCACCGCAGTTCATGGCAAATCATCATTAGGCTGTGCAAATGCAGGTAATTTATAACAACACTGAAAAAAAAATAGAAAGCTCAAGTGAGCACACAATGGCCAATGGTAAACTACACTTTTCAAGGCTCTACAGCAGAGGCCTAAAAATGGTTTGGTTATCTTTCTACTCTCACTAGAGTAGATCCGAATTCTTAGCTAGATTAGTAAAAAGCACACAGAAGACTATATAGCTATCACAGTGAGTTCACTGAAAATTGGAAAATCTCTTATCCAAGAACTTGCAGAACTTAGTATTTATCAAATCTGGTAAAGAATCACTAACAGTATTTTGAGCTTTCACACCTTGCAATTATAGAATAAAAGTCACATTAACTGTGGGACTGCAGAAGATATATGGCAGCTATGAAATGATGGAAAATCAGGAGGTGATAACTTTGTAAAAGTGCAAATTGTTTAGGTGCAGCAGCTCAACTATGGTTCTCAGACATTTTCCAAGTCATAGTTTGTTAAAGTCGAAATTAGTAAGAGTGTGTAGTTCAGAGCTTTATGACACTTGTTTGACAGCCATTTCTCAATAGAAATATATAGGTTCATCCAGGAATCCTATATCTCTCCCATTTGGAAAAAATCTTATTCCCCTTCATAAAGGTGATACTTCAATCAATATCAAGACATTTAGACTAAAAGCAACCTTATCTTCCCTATCAAAATATTAAATAAATGTTTAAAGAAACAGTTACTAAAAAAACTCATTCAGGAAGAACTCTTAAACTCCAAACAACATCCCCCATAATACTAATACTGCACTCATGTTCTTCACAGAAACCATTGACATAGCCTGATAAAAGGGCAAACTAGTCTCTGCTTTGTTTTTACACCTAAACATCTGCTTGAAATGCCCACTCTTGCTTTATAAACTCCTTATCTACAGTGGTTTAATAGGTACCTCTCTGACAGACAGCAATCCATCATATTGCTTTCCACCCTCTCCCCCTACCTCCCTGTTACCACAGTTGTACCACAAGGCTCCATATTTGGACCTCTCATCTTCAACATTCTCACCAAT
>NC_056735.1:1397083451-1397153451 GCF_019279795.1 Protopterus annectens
TATTGACACTGCAAAATGTCAATACAGTAAAAATATCTAATTACAAAAAACTGACAAAATTGAAGTTATACTAGGTAAGGTTTAGACCCTTTCTCCACTGCTGTGCAACCTCAGAGTTGGTGTATATAATTAGCAGGGGGTGTGGGGGTACAGAGGGATTTGCCTGCTGCAAACATATTGGGACAGTAGAAAAATTACTGTTCACATTCTAGGATACAAAATGCTTAGGTACATTCCACAGAGACTTTTAAGCAAAAGTAATATAAATACATGACAAGGAAGTTTATAGGGTAAAATGAACAAGTACAATATCTTAAGTTAATACTAAGACAGGAAGTATGGATCAGAAAATGCAGTTATTTGCAGAAGAGAAGGAAGAAGGTAGGTAAGAGATAAACCAGGAATGAAGAAGAGCAGAGCCAGGTGTTGGCAGGAATTCCTTTAGAGACTTTCAATGTTTGAAGATTTGGGTTGCATCTAATGGGTAGTAGGATAGAATTGCATTTTATTTATTTATTTATTTATTTGCAACAGTGTGGGAGCAGAGGCAGAGACCAGGAGATTTATTCGGTTACTAGATGGTGATGATCTGTTTGTTATTAAAGCAAATGGATTTGTTCGGGAGTGAGCAATGGAGAATGTTGTCAAGGGCAGAACAGGCAGAGAGTTTATAAATTACATTTTGCACTGTGATTAGCTGAAGGTAATGGAGGCAATGGGGAGTGCATGCCAATTTAATGAGTGGAAAGCAGTGCAGTGGGGAGTGACATATCTTGAGCTAGTGGCAAACTGCAACCTTATAGCATGTATGTTAGATTTTTGTGTAGTTTATGGGTTTGTAAAGACTGGAGCTTCATATAGGAGTGAGGGAAATGAGATATGTACTTGTGAGGGTGAGTTTTCTGTTTGAATTTAAGAAATGCTTGTGGCAGTAGAGCATGCAGATTTTTTGGTGAGTTTTTTTATGTTGTTTTGGATGTAAAGATTGAACTTTAGACTGTCTTCAATTAACATGCCTGGTAGTTTTGCCTGGGGAACTATTTCTATTTCAGTGTTATTCATTGAAAAGATTTTAAAGTTCTGTTTGCTATTACAGTGGATTTTTGGAGAGGAGATGAGTTTTTTTATGGTGCTAAGAAGATGTTAGGCATTGCAAGGCTAGATCTCAAGTGAGGTGAAGGATTCTGATGTTATTTGTAAGAGATATGACAGACTATTAGAGGAGCATATAAATGTGGAGTCATCCATATACTAAATGAGAGCTGCATGGAAGGAGGGCATTTAAAGTTTATTGGCAAAGATATTGAAAATAAGGCGATCCACAGATGGAGCCGTGTGGTACTGCAGTGGTGTTAGAGAGTTAAGGGTTAGAGAGCCATGTCAATTTAGTACCTGATGTCTATCAAATAAGTAACGGTGAGAATTAGGAGCTGGTATAATGGTTAAGATATTCGACTCACAGATACAAGGTATGGCGTTTGATTCTCACCTTTGGGAGGGGAAATTGGCTAGGCGTAGAATGGCCTATTATGAAAGCTAACCTAGCAATTAGCTATGTGCTTATGAAACCATGAATCTAAGCAAAAGGGAAAATTTAAAATTTTAGGACATGCTGGAGAGATAGATACATCTTTCAGAGACTGCCACTAATCTGGAATGAGCTTCTGTTTCATGTGGAACAGAACCCCTTCCTGACCCTCTTCAAAGGCAACCTAGATCAATTGATGGGTGATTGCAAATTCATTCCTGGGGTAGTGCCCATGTTTCTGCTGGACAGAAGTAGTCAGTGTTAACTACCATAGTCTCTTACCTCTGAGAACTTCATTCACCTAACCACCAACAATTGGGGCAACTCGGAATAAATATGGCTAGGCTATTAAGGGCTCTAGGGACATTAGCCTAGTAACCTTCTGTGAACCTATTAAAACAATTTAGAACAGGAAGAGATAGACCAATGAAAGATAGTTACAGGAGTTTTGAGTAACAGACCATGTCAAAAGCTTTAGACAGGTCAAGTAATAGTGTGGAGACTATCTTGTAAGTGTCTCTTGCTATTTACTGCGTCTGTGGAGGATAGAAGGATGAAAGTTGTGCTATGACCAGGCCTAAAACCATGTTAAGTAGGGACTAACAGTTGATTTATTTATTTATTTTATTTTGGAACTGTTGGATGTGGATCCATTTTTCTAGTAGCTTAGAGAGGGGTGAAGGTTAAAATTTTCAGTTAAGCTTCAACCTTTGAGGAGAACATGGGATTAAAGCACAGATCTATTAGTGAGGATACTAACTGTGTCAGTTACAGCATGAAGAGCTAGTTTAAGATATTCTGGGGGGAGGTTGTCAGCTGAAGAGGAAGGCAGCTTCATTTTAAGAAAGTTATTTTTTTGTCATGGAAGTAAGGACTGGCTTGAAGTTAAAGGAGGATAAGTAGCTTGGGTAAAGTTAGGAGATGTGCTGTGTGGTTGGGGGAAGTGCTCAATGCTTAGGATAGCTTGTGAGAGAGAAATGATATGTGGAGAGATTGGAGTCATGAGTGGTTCAATGAAGTTATCGAATTTATGGTTAAGGAGAAGATACAGTCTGTAAAGTAAGTATTAAATAAGGTTACACTTTGGTGGAGGGAGTTGTTAGAAGAGGAATTAGTCATTTTTTGGCACGTTTTTCCTTGTCAGAGTCTTAGAAGTATAATTTTTGCTGCATACAAGCAGTGCAGCTATTCTGAGCACAATTATCTCAACAGTGAGATAGAAAAATTGTTGAGACAAACCTTTTCCCCAGCATGATAAACAGTCCTGTAGTGTGTGCTCAATGTTTCTTTGTTCCTTCCTGTTTGTGAAGTGTATCTGTGTGTTGGTCCATTTGTCAGGTTGCTGCTTTAGCAGAATGAATTGTGGCATTCACCTAACCAATGGCTATGCCAAGGACTGTTTTACTAATAAAATAATGAATTAGGATGAAGAATTTAGATTTGTATATTATCACATTTGAGCAGTATGCTCTCTAGGATGGATGAGACTGAGTGAAATAGTCTGGAGCCTTTCAGCTCTACTTGACCAGAGAACCACTGAAGACCTTCATGACAAAGGAAAAGACTGAATAGCAAGACTATGAAAAGGTTAAAAAGGTAATAGTTGTCAGAACTGGTGTTACTTGAGAGACACAAGTTCAAAAATATCAAAGCTGGATGTTTTTGTCATAACAAATTGGTAATCTCAAAGTATGTGACTTGAAGCATATAATTAATTTATGGTTAGATGTTAAGGTCCAACATACTTAAAATAAAATGGTAGATATATTAACAACTGACAATTGTATTAATTGTTTACATACTTTTTAAAAATGTTTATGCATCAAACTGACCCTAAATATGCCGAAGGCATTGCTCTTATTAGTAGAAAGAGGATTATGTCATGAAAGTCTTTATAGAGCTGAAGTGACTAGATATGTACTAACATTTGTTTCAAAGTTTGGTAGCAGATAAAAAGTATCAGCTATAGACATACTCTGTCTTAAATGTGGGACCTGTGTTCAAGCATCTAGATACTGTACATAACACTCTTATTACCTGTGAAAACATGCTACAAATCATGCTATGCCTATAAAATTAAATAAATTGTTCACCTAGAATAATTGAGTCTGCATTCTGTTACTGTGATATTAAAGCATTAATAAAGTGCGATGTCTTATTTGATGATGAGAGTTCCAATGACTGCTAGATTCAGAAAGTATTTGTCATGCTGTTGCAAGGGCAATATGTATGTAAAATGAAAGTCCTTACCAACAAAGTAGTTGTAGAAGGAAGCATTCATGGGGATAAGAAAAAATGGCCCCACTACTCAACTAGGAATGTACTGCATTTAGGAAAATAGTTTATCTTACTTTGTTGCAGTAGTGCACAATTTGACACATGACACAATAACAGAATGATTTCTCAATTTAAGGATTTGTGGAACCAATGGAAAGTCCTCTGGGTAAACCTCTTTGTTGTGGGAGGACAACCAGTAAATATAAGCCTGCAAATATACCTCTTCCAAAGCCAGATATAAGAGAGGAAGCAACCACCAGAGGTTTCTTTAGACTGTATGAACACAGCAAAAACCAGTACATAGTGTTAGAAAGCCATAAATCTACAAACATTTAGTTAAGGCTATATAAAGAAGAATCTACACCGTATGAAGGGATATACCAGTATATTCCTATGATGTAACAGCCTGCAAATGTAAAACTAGTTGAAGGAATAGACTGAAAGTGTTGCAATGTGGAGAGTAGAAGTGACTATAAAAAATAAATAGGATCACTCAGTGAAAGTATGTATTCTGAGGAAATGACACAAGGAAGACTGAAAATATCATAACCTGAGCAGAATTCTAAGCTTTTTGCCAAGTTTAAGAGTACCCTCAAAACTGAGAATTGTGAGTAGCAAGTGAGTGCTAAGGAAGAGGAAGAAGAACATTGTGACACCCCACCACTGGACCAGTAATCAAGGAGTCTCAATCCTCACCACTGGCACCAGTGGGGGATGTACACTTGGAGGATGACAGGTACACACCCAGTATTTCCAAATGCAGCTGTCTGCATCCAGTGAAATTTCCCTTAAGAACACACAGAGACAGTCAGTCTGGGGCTGGTTTCTCCCTCTTTCTCCAGATCCCAAGTAAGACTCTCAATTGGCACAGGTATAGAGTTGAGACCTCAGCTAAGTGGCCAGTTCAAGACCTCCAGCACCCTCTCTGTCCAAAGAGTGCTTCATGTCCATACCCAAGTAGCTGACACACACACTCTTTGAGGTTTGATTTAAACACACACACACACACACACACACACACACACACACACACACACACACACACACACACACACACACACACACACACACACACACACACACACACACACACACACACACACACACACACACCTGGGAAAGGATGGCACAGGTTTACTAGCTATGTCCCCTGTTGTCCAGACTATAAGGTGGTTATTACTGCCACCAGCCAACCCCTTATCAGCTACTTTAAGGCCCTTAACAAAGGGTGTACAATCTTATTGTGTAATATTAATAGTAATACAAAGGGTAGTTTGACCAAGAGCAATACAATTAGGGGTGGCCCAGACAGGGTCACCAAATAAATATGCAAGTACTCTCAAAACTTAAATGTATCTCTAGACAGATCATCCACAGTGGAAGGTTTAAATATATTTAATAATAAATAATAAAAGAACAAGAAAATAGTATATATTCACAGTGAAATCAGAGTTCAAAATCACAGGAAATATTTAAAACAACACTGCAGGACAGTCTCAAATAAATAAAGAAAAATATCTAAGCTAAGCTTTGCTATATTCCTGACTATATCCAAGATAATAAGACTGTTCTCTAGAAACTTACTTCATCAGTGCAAGGCAGATGTGTGGTGAACTGTTCTTGTTGTTGTTAGATCCAAGACAGAATACAGAATGATGTGTCTTTCTCAGAGAGTTCTCAAATGAATATGTCAAATATGACTGCTGGGATAGCTTGCAGGATGACATAATTTCCTGTCATCTGACTCTGTCCCACGTGAAAACCCCACTGCTGGAAGCTTGTCAGTATTTACTATCTACCTGTGAAAATACATAGACCTTAGATATTTGGCAGATGCTGGAAGTCAACAAGCAATTGCATTCATTCATACTTTCAGAGGTAGCAATCAGTTCACTCTGAAGACAATACAGAAAGCTTCTCAGCACAGATTCTGTCTCTGACTGCATTGAAAACTGAAAAATATCATCTTTTATTGCATAGCCATAAAGTAATTTAATTTCAGCTATTTTTCTGAAGTTAACCTCCTGCATTCCAGTTTTCACTGTTAAAATATATACATTTAAACAGTTACAATAGAGCATGTACATTTCTGTTCTATTCTAGTAGGGCACCCTGCAGCTACATTTCAAACAGCACTTTTCAAAAAACTTTTCAACACACACTTCTGTACCAGCAGTTTGATATACACATAACATACAGTTGTAATACAGTTGTAATACAAGCATCTTACACAAATCATTTTGATATTCACCAATGACATATAATTATTTACAAAATTTCAGCTAACTGTACTGGCAGTATCCCCCTTTGTCACAAACATAAGAAGAAGAAATATTTCACAAATGTAGAAAAGAGGAAGAAACAGTCTCTGCTTAGAGTTAAAAAAAATCTGTGTATATAAAACACAAAAATTAAGCAAAGAAAGACTCAGGGTAACATATATATGTTACTAAGGAAAAGAGTAAAGGTCATAATAAATATTGTCCTAGTATATCCTTTGCAGAGATAATAAGAAATAAAAATGAAAAAAGAGTGGTACTCACATTGACACACAGGGAGAGAAATGCAAAGAAAAAAGGAGAGAGTAGTGTGCACTGACAGGCAAGATAACTAGGAGCAGAGCTCTATTCCTGTAGACCCCAAATACAAGAACCCTTACTTAAAAGAGAAGAATGTTCTCAGCATCCAGTTTATAAATGAAAAAAGACAAGGCATCATACATAAGATACATAAGCAACTGACACTAAATTTTACTGGTATGAGTTGCCTTTCATAGGGGATGAGCTAGGCATTGAGACCCCATTGCTTGCATTAGTAGGAGAAAAAGGAGTGCCATCTACAGCAGTAAAGATTTACCATAATGATAACTCCCGATAAGCCAGATACATTTTAAAAAAGAACAACAGGAAGATGACAATTTAAGCACAGCAAGAGAGAATATAATTAGTAGGGAAGAAGCTAATGAAAATGCTCACGCTTCCTATGCATAGTTCCAATTTCAAAAAGATTTATCATGCACAATAAGTTAAAACAGTGAGCACAAAGCTGCCAGCTTCAAGTGCCCATAACTTTCAAAACTCAAATAATAAAATCAACAGTCATTTACAAGGGCGCCACTAAGGAATAGACGAGACTAAAGCAAAATTACTAACAACATTTTACTGGGAAAGAGTAATAAAGGAAGCTGATGGTTTCTGTACTGAAAGCACTGAATACCAGAACACAGCCCCTCACCTAGATTTTAAAAAAATGTGGATTCCATTGCCTATTATATAGAGGAGATTTTGAAGAAATTATTATGGACTTTGCTGTGTCATTAGTAAACTTAAACAATGAGCCTTCAGTCAACTTGTATTATTAAACTAAGTATTGAAGCTTTTGTCATATGTAACACTAAAAGTTAAATCTATAACTAGAGAACTGGTCTTATTTTCCAGGTTAGTAATACCTAAAGAAGTATTTGTTGAACAAAGGTCTCTATTTATGTAAAAAAAATAATGAATCATGTCAATGCTTTAAGGAAGGCAGTGAAAAAAACTCAGTGTACCATCCACAAACAGATGGGCTGGTAGAGCATTTTAACCAAATACTGAAGTCCATACTGAGAAAAGTAATTGAGGAGATGGTGAAATCTGGTACCAGTTAATGTCATCCCTCCTGTTAGATAAGTATCACAAACCTCTAATTATTTCACTCTTATTGAGTTGTTGTATATCTGACATCTTCAGGGACTGTTGGATAATGTTACAGAAGCTTAAAAAGAAAATAAAAACCTATACCAATGTATGAGACAGTCTGAAATTAATAGCACATATTGTAATGATTCACAAGGAAGAGCCCAGAACACACAAGGAGTATATAATCGAAATGTAAAGACCAGGGAATTCAAAGATGGAGATGTCAGTTTTAGTTCATAGGTTCACAGGTGTGTATAAGGCTAACGGACATGGAGCCTATATAAGCCTAGCCCCAAGAAGATTCCCTGGAATCATGCCACCCAAGGTTAGTTCCCAGTGCCCCTGTCAAACAAGGTTACTAAAGTGATATCGGGGATGAACTTCCTATTGCCCATCCACTCGTTAAGATTTCTCTTAAAGAGGGCCAGTGAAGTGCTCTCCTTGACATGAATGGGAAGTTTGTTCCAGAGTATGGGAAGTCTCTGGGTTAGGAACCTGTCCCTCCAGCATGTTTTGTTATTGTGGTAATGAGGTTTAGGTTCCTGGAGTGTGTGGCGCAGAGGGAATGGGATTTTTTTAGGTGTAGCATATCTAGCAGCTCTGGGTTAGACATGGCTTTGTAGGTCAAGCAGAGATCGCCTCTAAGTAGACGATAAGAGACAGAGTATAGCTGGAGTTTTTGAGTCTGTCCATATAGGGCATGTGTCTAAGGATTAAGATCCTCTTAGTGAGGTATTTTTGTGGCCTTTCCAGTTGTTGTAGATGTCTAGTGAGGTACATACCAAATGAGACATTGTATTCTATAATAGGTCTAATGAAGGATGAGTAGAGAGGGATTATGACCTCTTTTTTCCTGGATGAGAAACCTTTTGTAATGAAATGTGCCACATAGAAGGATTTTCTGACTACAGTGGCAATGTGGTTATCAAAGGAGAGGTTGCTGTCAACCTGTGTCCCCAAGTCTCTTATCACACCTTTGGTGTTTAGCGGACTACCACCTATGTGGTAGATCATGGGCACCGACTTTTTCCCAAAGGGAATGACAATGCACTTTTTGGCATTGAGCTTAAGGCCATGGTTCTGGCACCAATCATTGGTGTCAGTGAGGCCTTTTTATAGAGTGTCTACAGCAGTTGGAGAATCATTAATCGTTCCCAGTTTGGAATCATCTGTGAACTTTGTCAGTCAGAGTCCCTATGTGTTGGCTTGAACTTCAGAGAAGTAGATGCCAAACAGGAGAGGACCTAGGACCGATCCCTGTGGGACACCACTTGTAACTGGTCGGAAGTCAGATTTGGAGTCCGCTACTTTCACAGTGTGGGTTCTATCAGTGAGACAGTTGGCAACCTACCTTATGACATAGGGGTTTATATCTAGTTTAGTGAGTCTATCTATGATTCCTGAGTGAGGGATGGTGTCGAAGGCCTTGGCAAGATCTAGGTAGGCTGTGTGAACTACCTTGCCCTCATCCACAACTCTCTTCCACAAAAAGCTAATTTCTGGATAATTGGCAGAGTCCATTTGAAATTATAAGCATTAGATTTGGCAACATAGGCCACAACAGCCATGCTATATCAACATTCTATAACAACATATAAAAGCACAGGCCTCTATAGTTAGCTTAATGGCAAAACCTAACAGGTCTGATGAAAAAGAAAAAAATGACTTCTATACTTCCTGTTCAGGTGGCTAACACATTATCTAAGCTTTTCTGTTAAGAAACAAAGAAGTGTTTTCAGAAAGGACTGGTCAAACAGACCTAAATTAGCTCTACACAGAGACAATTTCAGTAAAATGGTTATTTTAAAACCTTACAGAATGACAGAGAAAGAAAGTCACAGAGTAACGCTTTGCAAGAAGTCCAAAAAGTGTTTAAAATGGGGGGGGGTAAAATAAATGGAACCACCCAGATTGTTATTCCCGAAACCTGAAGGAGCAATAAGAATCTATAATGAATTTATGAACTTGAGCAACAGTCACAAATTGAGAGTTACTCAATGCTTTGTGTGGATGTACTAATGCAAAAGTCATGGAAAGCAAGTTTCCTAACCACATAAGATCTAGCAAAGGGGTACTGACATCCCTCTAACAGATGAAGCCAAAGAAAATGTCAAGAGGCTTATTCCAATATGCTGTCCTTCATTGTGGTCCATGTGGTGTCCCTGTGGCCTATTTTTATCTGTTTAATATTTGTTAATCGGGTAAATAAGCTGGTCCAAAGAACATTTATAGCTAGAATCCAGGCCATGGAGGCAAGCACAGTAATTATTTATCATTAAAAAACATAGCATGTGAGTTAGACTACATAAGACAAATCTATCTACACACAACATATGACTTAGACTACATTAAAACAAATATTTTTATATTTCTTTACAAGTCAAAACAGTTTTCAAGATACAGCAATACAATTTTAAAAACAACAGTTGATGAACTATAATATTTTCATAGTAATACAGCAAATCAGCACTTGGGGATCCCAGATCTTTATAAAGGTCTGCAATAGTTTTCACATCAGTTCAATAAAAAACACACCCAAGCCTACATAATTTGAAGCATTGCATGAACATTATCATATATACTTTTACTTCGATATATTCCAAATTATATGGGCACTGTTAACACAGCATGCAGCAATCAAGCAGTATGAGTTATAAATTAGAGTTCAGAAGTTGCTAAGACACTAATGGATGTAGGTTGTGCTGTGTTAGGTACTGTACTGACAGGCTGACATAATTAGGATGTGTGGTGTGCAGCACTAATGATAACCATTTTATACATGCTTTCTGTCCATTTCACTTACTCCTTGTACTGTTCATACATACAGTACATAAGATATATCCATAAATTGAGAAGCATGAGGTGGAGATAAACATTGCTTGGTGAGATAACTGAGTGAGAGCATCTATCTGTATCTCTGAAACAGTTACATTTGCTAACAGTGATAAGATGTGCTTTGGGGGATTTCTTTCACCAGTTTATGTGTTCTATTCTCCTCATTTTTTTCAGGAATATCAGTCCAGATGTCCAGTGAAATGTTTGAATGTGTTTTTATTGAGAAGGACAATCTAAATAACTGTATGCAGACATAATTGCTGAGAAGATAGCTTTCATTTCTAATATTCAGTTAATTTATGAGAAGGGGACAGTGGGCCGGATTCACGAAGGCTTGCACGGAGTCTAAGAGTAGTGTAAGACTCCATGCAGCCTTCGCGATCCAGGAACAGCCCAAAGTCCGTGTAAGAGACAAGCTAAAAACGGCTTTTACACGGAGTGGGCGTGGATAAGCTAATCACCTCACTTGCAGCCGAATAGCATGCAAATGAGGATGATTAGCGATCCAGGAAGCCCAAAACAGCCCGTGTAAGAGTCGTTTTAGCTGCAGAAATGTACTCAGTTGACAACTGAGTACGTTTCTGCAAAAACTGCAATGGAGCTATGTCAGCTCCAAATAAAGGGTGCATATGTGTCAGGCAGAATGCCAATGGCCAAATATGTGGCCATTGGCAAAGTAACCTGATGCAAATATATTAAAAATATAATTTTTTTTTCGGCGATTGCCGATGTTTAAACCAGCAGCCCCGCAAATGGGCTGCTGTATAAAACATAAAAACGAAGGTTTTAAACCCACAAATGTGGGTTTTATGCAATACATGGAATATCAATGCAGGGACCAGCAGACCAAAACCAACATGGCCACCGTGTAGTGGTTGCTAAAGGGGGAAGCTGAGTCTAAGACATGTAACTAAGCATTAGTAGGCAATCTGATGCAAATGAGTGTTAGGATACTGAATTCCACTGTCACATAGCAAATGAGCACAGTCTGAGTAGTGTAAGAGTTACAGAAGGGGGAGGAACAGAGTAGGAGATAGGTGACATCACAGGGGGGAATGGTAGAAAGAAATGCAGTTCATTGGAGGTCAGAGTTACATGACAGATGTCAGACAGATATCATGGAAAGAGGTGTGCCACTAAATAAGCATGAGAAAGTCAAGAAATAGAAGGTGTACACTGTTGCCTACACCAAAGTTTCTTGCTGGATGTGTATGCGCACGTGTGCGCGCCATGAAGCGCGAGTAAGGCAGTGTGCGCGCGTGTAAGGCAGTGTGCACGCGTGTAAGGCAGACTGAGCATGTGGGAGCGTGGTGGGAGATGATTAACACCATTTGCATGGGCGTGCACGCGTTTAAATCCGAATAAGCAGATTCTGAACTGTGTAAGTATGTGTGCGCGCGTGTAAGCCACTGTGAGAGTGTTTCTGCTGGTTTACACACGGCTCCACCCTGAGGAAACAGAAAGGAAAAAGGAAGCAACAGATTTAGTAGGAAGCTAGCAGGGAATACTGCTGGAGCTAGCAGGTGAAAACAATTAGATGCAGGCAAGTACACAGGCAGAATAGTAGCACAGCCCAGCACTTAAAACTCTGCAAACAGCAGTGCAGGATGTTTCTCTCAAGAGACACTGCAATACAGGAGTTAAGTTATCAGAAGTGAAAACTGAAAAAGCTGAACTTAGAGCAGAAATGTTAGGGGCTGCCATAGCTGTCATAATGAGACATAGGCAACTTGCTGAGGGTGGTGACAATGCAGATGCTGCCAGACAACCCACAGTGAGGAGATGGAGAAGAGTGTACAGGCTCAGGGTCACCTACCACGGGTTACATGAGCTGGAGATAGTAGAGCGCTATAGAGTGGACAGAGACCTCCTGTAGCAAATAGTGGAGCTGTGCAGGCCACGCCTCACACACAGAACCAACAGAGGGGAACCCATCCCAGTGGAAACCAAGGTATGTGTTGGCCTAAGAATACTAGCAACAGGTACCTTCCAGAGACCAACTGGTGATATGATGGGGATATCACAGGCATCAGCCTCCAGGGTACTGCACCAGTTCCTGGATGCCATGTCAGCACATGTCGGTGATCATGTATATTTCCCCAATGCCCGTGAGGTATTGGCCAGCAATATGCGTCTCTTCCAGCAAATAGCGGAATACCCTGAGGTAGTGGGTGCAATAGACTGCACGCACATACGCATCGAAGCACCAGCCAGTGAGCGGGGTAGGGCATACATCAACCGCAAGGGTTTCCCCTCCATCAACTGAAAGGTCGTGTGTGATGCCCAGGGCATAATAATGAATGTGTGTGATGGCTGTCCTGGGAGCTACCACGATTCCCACATTTGGCATTTGACGCAGCTGTACCAGACATTTGCCAATGGGGACATCCTGCATGGACACCTAGTGGGGGATGCAGGTTATGCACTGGAGCCGTGGCTGATGACACCCATCAGAAACGCACACACACCTGAACAGGAACGCCATAATGAGGCACACGCACAAACACGTAATGTAATAGAGCGTGTGTTTGGGCTGCTCAAGTCACGGTTCCGGTGTCTGGACACATCTGGTGGAGCCTTGCAGTACACACCAACTACATGTACCCAAATTGTCATGGTATGTGCTATGCTACATAATATGATCTTGTGAAAACAGCTGCAGCAGGACCAGCATAGGGCCGGGCCAAACAGCCCCCTACCATTGCCAAGGCCATCACAGGCAGAGCGTGACTCGGAGGAGGAACAACCTGAGCCTGCCCCGGTAGGCAGAAGGAGGCGTGCCCAGTATGCCCTGGCCTTGGCAAAGAGGCAACGCATAGCACATACACTGGCTCAGTAGGAACCCTGGGAATGATACCCCTCTCTGACTCACTCATATAGTAACAGGGATGCCTAACATGACACAACCTGCTCTCAAACATGTACAGGGAAGTGTAATATGTGCATCCGACAGAGGCAGCCCTGCAGCACCACCTGAGGCATGAATGCTATGTGTTAAGTAATGTAACACCATGTACTATATGCACACCTGAGGACCCTGACTAACATCCTACCCTCACCAAGCATCATGCCACAACATGACAATGAGATGATCATGTGCAATAATTGACTGAAGTATCACAGTTAGTCAAAGGGGATCCAATGTGTGCCAGTCAGGGATGACATGCTGAGCATGACATGATGCACCACCAGCTAGGACTGGCGTGCACCTATCAGTGCAGGCCGTATGGATACTGGCAAAGGCTGTTGTTACCCACAGTGTGCCCTGAATAGGTAAGGCTCAAAACACAAACCTATCTCCATAGGTATCAGAAGGGATAAGAATAAGATAAGGGATAAGTCGAAACAGCAAGATGCATGCAGTCTAAACTCATCCAGTATGGAGAATGTTGATATCTGCGCTGTAACAGAAAACTGAGTCAAGGCTCACAACAGCACCCTAACACTACCAGGTTACACCTCATACTGTGCTGTACAGCCTCAAAACATGGAACAAGCTACAAAAGGAGGGTGACTAGCAAGAATTATCAAGGATAACCACACCCCCATGTTGGTACCACAACAAAAAGCAGCATGGACTAGCCATGGTCAAGTAACAGTGGCTAAAACTGCCCCCAGTTTATAGCCTGCTACAGACTACTGTCGCAACACCAGGAACTGCACCTGGCCTATGCTGGAATACATGAATATATCAAGTCCTCCAAA
This sequence comes from Protopterus annectens, assembly GCF_019279795.1. Classification (NCBI taxonomy): domain Eukaryota; kingdom Metazoa; phylum Chordata; order Ceratodontiformes; family Protopteridae; genus Protopterus; species Protopterus annectens. The sequence goes on from NC_056735.1 coordinate 1,397,097,474, forward strand.
CCACATTATATTGGGTGACTGAAAATACCCAGACATAGACTGGGAGCATTATACTAGCTCCAACAGTGTAGGACAAAAGTTCATAGAATCCATAAACCAAAAGGCCCAGGAACAACGTACCACTCCCACAAGAGGGGTAAGCATACTGGATGTGATCATCAGCAACATGGGTCCTGGATGGCAAGATGAGAAGTGTATTGCTCACTGGTAAAACCAGACCATAGAGTAATCACACTGGATATACAAATCCTGACCACAGTCCCTGGCCAGAAAACCACAGTGGAAAACATGTGTTAAGCAATATTTGCACTCCTCCAAACTAATGTGGAATCCATTAAAGGTCCTGTGCAGGTGCAAAATATGGGCCACACCTCAGAACCTGTAATACAGCCATTCCATGAACACTGCCAGGAATGCTTGGATTATGCAATCCTAAATTAAAACAAGACACAATGCCATACACGCAGGAATCTGGCATGGTGGACACCAGCCATAACCAAACCATGCAAGAGAATGAGGAAGCTACTACATGATAGAGCAAACATAAACAATGAAGTAATCACCGATCAGTTGTATGGCAATAAAATCTGTCCACACATACAATCCACTAAGGCCAGCCACAACAAGTTGAATCTGTGAATCCTGAGGCAATGTTACACCTGCCCCAAGTACACAGACAACCCCCAACTCCACCCAAGAAATACAAATATATGTGAGAGATGCAACCATCTATCCAAACTGGAGGCTGAGCTCCCTCAACTCAGTACCCCCAAAACTAGTCAGGAGGAGAAGGTAACCACACACACCACAAACACAGTCCCACATAGAGCTATCACAACTGCAAAACCAAACACATAAACACAGAAAAACATTCCCGGAGGCACAAATTACAAACACAGCACACCAACAGAGGCCTCTAAAGCAGACACCCAATCAAACAACCTCCAAACATAGTACATGCAACACATAGTACACAAAGCTGGTGTGCCAAACAGTCACAGGCCAGAAGGAGAAACAACATGCCTAATACAGTTGTAATAGGTGACTCCATAGTCAGACACACTGCTGTCCCGCACACCAGACTGAACAAGGGAAAGGGTACAGTAAGCTGCCTGTAGGCTCCCACAATACGCCACATAACAGAAGTATGCAGGTCACTGCAAAGCAAGTGGAAATATGATGCAGTCATAGTCCATGCTGGTGTAAATGACCTGAGATGTACCTCCCTAGACTACATGAAAAGAGACATAGATGAGCTGTCTGATTATGTAGTCCAGGCCGGTATGACACTCACCGTTTGCAGCATCCTACCCTTACCAAGACTAATGCCACAGTACAAACACGGAATGATCAGTCATAGCAAGTGGCACACTTACTGGTGTCATTCCAAGGGGATCCAATGTCTGTCTGCTTGGGATGTCATGCTTGACAAGCCATGCAGCTGTTCTTGGGATGTCTTGCACCTGTTACCCCTGGGCGTCTGAATATCGGATAAGGCCTTTGCCACCTCCATAGAGCCTTTTGTAGGCAAGGCTGAAAAGACTGACCCACCACCCTAGAAAACATAAGTGGAAAGAAACATAAGGGAAATGCTGACCAATGCCAGATGTGTAAACCCCAATATGCATGCTCCCAAGGCCATCCCCAGTATGGAGAACATCGATGTCTGTGCAGTGACAGAAACCTGCTGCAAGCCTCCTGACAGCACACCCTGCACTACCAGGTTATACCATGTATCATGTGTCATGGCCCCAAAACCTGGAACAAAACATAAAAGGAGGGTGAGTATCCATATTCAGCACAGACACCCATACGTCCAGGTAAACGACAATGCACAAGGCATTGGAGTCCACCCATGTGCAACTAACTGTAGGCAAGACTGCTGTACAGTCTGTAGCATGCTACAGACCACACTCTCACACACAGGAGCCCCACCCAGCCATCCTGAAGACACTGGACAGTATGAATGTCCCACCAAATACCAAACAAGGTACCACAAATTACCACATAGGTGGTAAACCATTATGTATGGAAGGAGTAACCAGGGACCTAGGGACACAAGTGGACAGTAACCTGTTATGTGACACCCACATTGCCAATGTGGGTAGGAAGACTGTCTACATTTGACACGGTATCAGGAAAGGATTCACATCTACGTCAACAGAGGTCATTGTGCCCCTATACTGTTCTCTAATCACACCCATAATCTAGTACAATGCCTCATATGGGATGTACTTTACCTGACACCTGCAGCAGTTAGAAAGACCTCAAAGGTACCTCACCAAGAGGATAAAGGGTCACAAATATTTGTCATATGCTGCCTGGCTGTAGACACCCCAGCTGAATGCAGTCACATACTGCCTACACAGAGGCATTGCATGCCTGTTGTAGAAGGCAATGCCCAACACAGGAGTAATGGACATGCTCCACCCCAGAAAACTCAAATCCATCGAAGCTGTGAGAGTGAGAGATGTCAACCTCAACAAATAATGAAATAGGATGTGCTGGTGGGACAGATACATAATCCAGAGGCTCCCCACACCCTGGACCAGAATCCCACTCCATGTTAGGCAGAGCCCCTCACTGACACTCTTCAACAGGAATCTTGCCAAGTGGATGGATGATTGTAGAGTTACACTGGGGGTCTTCACTGTGTCATGTCCAGACAGAGGCACAGCAAAGCAAATCATAAATGGCCATAATATTCACATAGCAAGGGGTGGCAAAAGCCACACACACTCTGGCTAGGCTAACAAATGCCCTAGGGTGGATAGCCTAGTATGAACCTATGAACCTATGAAGATACAAATTGTACAGGACACTAAGGATAATCCCAAGGCTTTCACAACTGATTGTAGGAACCATGGTTGGGAATTCACAGATATGCTCTGAATCACACAAATATCACAAACACACACACACATATTGCCAACATACATCCTGACAGGTGCAGTGCAAACCCCCCCCCCCCAAATGCAGAATATCTATCCCAGCAGACTGCTGGCCCCCTGACATTGCAGATGCTGAGGTAACAGCCAACATCTACAAAGCAAAACACACAGCAGCAATGGTATGAGATGGTGTCCTGGGCTTAGTGCAACATGGACTCCAAGATGAATGGAATGCCAAACCACACTACTGCTCAATGTCAGCCTTACCACAGAATATGTACCCAAAGAGCAGTGTACAACAACAGTGGTCCTACTCAACAAAGGTGTTGCCTGAATGGATACTGAAAACTACTACCCCAGAATCCTGAGAAGCTCGGTCTGCACAGCTACGGAAAGGATCAGCATGTACCACAGACATAAAGATATTGGGGACCTACTGACACCGGACCATACCCAGTGTGGCTTTCTTAAGTGCAGATCCTGCCCCTAAACATGTTTGACTCAATTGAAACAGTCATTAAGGTCATTGATGAGGGCAATGTGGTCCACACAGCGTAGCTGGACCTTGCAAAGGCTTCTATACAATACCTTACGTGTTCATTATAGATAAGCTCACCAGCTTAAATATAAACCCCTATGTCAGTAGAGGGGTTGCAAACCAGACCAAGGACAGAACAGACATGGTCAGACATGCTGCAGCCATGTCAGACTACAAACCAGATATAACTGGCATCCCACAAGGCTTGGTCCTGGGATCTCCCTCGTCTGGTATATATGTCCCATAGGTACAGGCAAACATGGAAGGACTGTGTCCGAACATGTTTGCAGAGGACTACAAACTGCTCACCACATATGATCCACCAGCTGACACAAGCATCCCACAAAAGGGCCACATAGAAACAGACAACTGGTGCCATAGCCATGTCAGCAAGCTAATTGCAGAAACGTGTATAGTCAACCCCCGTGGATATACAGTAAGTGCCCACCAATTACCACATAGGTGTTAACCCATTATGTAGTTAACATGTAATGAGAGACCTGGGGACACAAGGTGATAGATATCCTGCATTGGACAAACATGTGCCGTAGTGTTTACAGAAACATACCATATACCCACCTAATCATGAAGGTTGTCAGATCTAGATAAGGGGAAGTCATTGTGGCTCTGCAGTCATCCTTCATCAGCGGTACAATTGACTACAATAGCCCCTGTTGGATGTACCTCAGCAGACACCTCCATCAACCGTAAAGTTCCCAACAGTACCTCACCAGGAGTATCAAAGAGCTAGCACAGATGCCATGTGTTGCTGGTATCAATAAACATGCTGCACCTTGTACAATCTGAATGGCAGTGAGATATGCACATGAGAGACCTGAACCCCAGCACTGACTTACATAGGACAAGCTGTACTGCATGATCCATAATACAGAAGCCACCCCCACCCATGAGTGAACCCCCAGTACAGGCTACCCATAGAGTCACTTATCAATCTTCCTCAATAGGAATCTTGATGAGTGGATGGGAGATGGTAGCTTTATCCTGGGTATCACTGTCATGTCACAGGTAGATAGAGGCACAGTATACTAACCATGACATATGTCATGGCAAACTCCACTTACAATGTGTGTAGAAGGACAAACACACTCTCCAACTAGCATTAGATATGGACTAGGGCACATCGCTAGTGTTTGCAAATGTACACCTATGTTGTGGAATACACTACCAATGTTGGACAAGCCTGGTTTAAGTAGTTCATATCTGAACAGAATGCAACATGGTCAGATGTACACAACTGGCCCCTAACCAGGCTGTTGTGCCCACTATTGAAATGTAAAGCAGTGATAGCACTAAAGCCCAGGATACTGTCCACCACAGTCAAAGTACTACCAGTACACTATACAGTACTACAGTGTTAGGTCAGTGTGAAAGGATGTTGACAACTGTATGCAAAGTATCCCATGCAAACACTGCAGGCACAGTATAATCCTGTTGTGTTCACACACAAAGCAGTTGTACAGTAGCTACACAACAGGACACACAACACACAACCATAAACGGGTGATATTTGTTGAAGTTCACACTCATCCACAAATGTGGTGGGCTGCAGAGTCCAACATATGGAATGCTCACACTGGGCATGCTCACACACTTGGATAAATGAGACATATGTCAGATAACATGCCATTGGAAGGCTGAACTGGGCATGCTCACACACTTAGGCCAAATCTCAGTTTAGCAGTTGGACACACATATCTGGTATTTTTATGTGTTATTCCAGGAACCAACCACATTACAGCAGTCTGCCCAGTGCACACAGTTAAATGACTGCAGAGACATACATGATATAGTGGATCCCTCCCATATGCAAACATCTTCCACAGATGCACAAGTTGTTCATACAAACAGGGAATGCTATGGCAATAAAGATGTGCAAACAGTCTATCAGCAACAAATAATGTGCATTTGACAATTAAACATATGGGTGTAGAGGTCAACACTAGGCTGTTTGCCCTAGGGAATGACAGTTTAGCCAGAGTGTGCTTGGTGTCTGCCTCCCCACAGGATGCACATTCCCCTTTCTAAACACCGATGATGTCAGCACCCTATAAGTACAGCAGGAGAAAAGAAACTTCCCAGTAATGCGAATAGCGTGCTCTTCTAATGTGTCTGTCATAACATAATTAGGTAGGGGCTTGAATCCTGCAAATGCTCTGTGTGTGTAAGTCTGTGGGAGAGGAATGTCCCTTTTGGCAACTGGGAAACACACTACAGGATGCACATTCCCCTTTCTAAACACCGATGATGTCAGCACTCTATAAGTACAGCAGGAGAAGAAAAACCGTCCAGTAATGCGAATAGCGTGCTCCGCTAAAGCGTCCGTCTTAAGTGTCATAACATAGTTAGGTAGGGGTTTGAATCCTGCGAATAGCAAGTGTGTGTGTTTGTCTGAGGGGGGTTAGTGTGTGTGAGGGAAATGTCCCTTTTGGCAACTAGGAAAACAGACTACAGGATGCACATTCCCCTTTCTAAACACTGATGATGTCAGCACTCCATAAGTATAGCAGGAGAAGGGAAACCTCCCAGTAATGCGAATAGCGCGCTCTGCTAATGCGTTCGTCTCAAGTGGCATAACATTGTTAGGTAAGAGTTTGAATTCTGCAAATGGCAAGTGTGTGTGAAAGAAATGTCCCTTTTGGCAACTAGGAGAATAGACTACAGGATGCACATTTCCCTTTCTAAACACTGATGATGTCAGCTCCCTATAAGTACAGCAAGAGAAGAGAAACCTTCCTGTCATGCGAATAGCACACTCTGCTAATGTGTCCATCTTGAGTGTAATAACCTAGTCAGATAGGGGTTTGAATCTTGTGAATGGCAAGTGTATGTTTTTGGCTGAGGGGTTTAGTGTGTGTGAGGACAATGCCCCTTTTGGTAACTAGGTGAATAGACTACAGGATGCACATTTCCCTTTCTAAACCCTGATGATTTCAGCACCCTATAAGTACAGCAAGAGAAGGAAAGCCACTCAGTAATGCGAATAGCGTGCTCTGCTAATGTGTCCGTCTCAAATGTCATAACATAATTAAGTAGGGGTTTGAATCCTGCGAGTGGCAAGTGTGTGTGTTTGTCTAAGTGGGGTTAGTGTGGGTGAGAGAAATGTCCCTTTTGGCAACTAGGAGAACAGACTACAGGATGCACATTTCCCTTTCTAAACACTGATGATGTCAGCACCCTATAAGTACAGCAAAAGAAAAAACACCTCCCAGTAATGCAAATAGCACACTCTGCTAATGTGTCCGTCTCAAGTGTCATAACCTAGTCAGATAGGGGTTTGAATCCTGCGAATGGCAAGTGTGTGTTTTTGGCTGAGGGGGGTTAGTGTGTGTGAGGACGATGTCCCTTTTGGCAACTAGGTGAACAGACTACAGGATGCACATTTCCCTTTCTAAACACTCATGATGTCAGCACCCTATAAGTACAGCAAGAGAAGGGAAACCTCCCAGTCATGCGAATAGCGCGCTCTGCTAATGCGTTCGTCTCAAGTGTCATAACATAGTTAGGTAGGGGAAAGAATCCTGTGAATGGCAAGTGTGTGTGTTTGTCTGAGGGGGGTTAGTGTGTGTGCAATTGTGTAAGGGAAATATCTCCTTTTGGCAACTAGGAGAACAGAGTACAGGATGCACATTTCCCTTTCTAAACACTGATGATGTCAGCACCCTATAAGTACAGCAAGAGAAGGGAAACCTCCCAATAATGCGAATAGCGCATTCTGCTAATGTGCCCATCTCGAGTGTCCTAACCTAATCAGACAGGGGTTTGAATCCTGCAAATGGCAAGTGTGTGTTTTTGGCAGAGGGGGGTTAGTGTGTGTGAGGACAATGTCCCTTTTGGCAACTAGGTGAACAGACTACAGGATGCACATTTCCCTTTCTAAACACTGATGATGCCAGCACCCTATAAGTACAGCAAGAGAAGGGAAACCTCCCAGTAATGCGAATAGCGCGCTCTGCTACTGTGTCCGTCTCAAGTGTCATAACATAGTTAGGTAGGGTTTTGAATCCTGCGAATGGCATGTGTGTGTTTGTCTGAGGGGTGTTAGTGTGTGTGCAATTGCGTGTGAGGAATATGTCCCTTTTGGCAACTAGGAGAACAGACTACAGGATGCACATTTCCCTTTCAAAACACTAATGATGTCAGCACCCTATAAGTACAGCAAGAGAAGGAAAGCTTCCCAGTAGTGCGAATAGCACAATCTGCTAATGTGTCCATCTTGAGTGACATAATCTAGTCAAATAGGGGTTTGAATCCTGCGAATGGCAAGTGTGTGCTTTTGGCTGAGGGGGGTTAGTGTGTGAGAGGACAATGTCCCTTTTGGCAACTAGGTGAACAGACTACAGGATGCACATTTCCCTTTCTAAACACTGATGATGTCAGCACCCTATAAGTACAGCAAGAGAAGGGAAACCTCCCAGTAATGTGAATAGCACACTCTGCTAATGTGTCCGACTCGAATGCCATAACTTAGTCAGATAGGGGTTTGAATCCTGCAATTGGCAAGTGTGCGTTTTTGGATGAGGGGGGTTAGTGTGTGTGAAGACAATGTCCCTTTTGGTAACTAGGTGAACAGACTACAGGATGCACATTCCCCTTTTAAACACTGTTCAGCTGAAGGCCATGGCTCTGGCACAAGTTGTATGTTTCTATGATGCCCCTTTGGAAGATGCTTGTGTCGGCTGGAGAGTCGATTATGGTGGCCAGTTCATAGTCATCTGCATATTTGGTCAGCCACAGTCCGTCCGTGTTGGCCTGTACCTCCAATAAATATATACCAAACAAGAGAGGTCCCAGGACTGAGCCTTGTGGGACACAACTCGTAACTGGTTTGGAGTCTGGCATGGCTCCAGCAATTCTAACCATGTGGGTTCTGTCCTTGAGCCACTGTGCAATCCATCTAGTGACATAGGGGCTTATATGTAAGCCGGTGAGCTTCTCTAGAATGCCCAAGTGGGGTATTGTTGTGAAGGCTTTTGCAAGGTCCAGGTAGGCTGTGTGAACCACCTTCCCTCGTCAATGGCCTTGGTGACTGTTTCAAAGAAATCAACCAGGTTAAACCTGGTAGTGCTGGTGTGCTCTCAGTAGCCCTGAACCAGGCATCTGTTACTGCACAGATATCGATGTTCTCCATGCCAAGGAGTGTTTTGGGTGCATGCATCTGGAGGTTTAGACTTCTGGCGGGTAGCATTACTCTTAGTTTCTCATCCCTTGTGATACCTATGAAGGTGGGTTTGTCATTTGAGCCTTGCCTAACATAGGCACTATGGGGGTAGCAAGAGCCTTTGCCAATATCTGAAAGCCCAGGGGTGACAGGTGCAGGCTGTCCCTAGCGAAGCAGGTAGTTCAACAGAAGATGGATATGTGAAGGTGTAGTGCCTGTGATTAGTTAGCAGTAGCATATATGACTGCTCACGTGGACACATGCCAGGTAAGTCATATGCACTGTGTCACAGGCAATGTACATGTGAACAGGACAAACAGTGACATCCTGTCCAGTGGGACATGGGCATACATATAGTACGCTATGCAGATGGCCCTAGGAGTCCACAGAAGCTCTATAACTATGCATTGCAGTTGTGATCAGTATTCCTGGGTAATTGCAAGCAAACATGCATACAAACAAAGCTACAGTAAACAGGGCTGCATGTAGTCCATTGTACAACAAACAAGCTGTACCAGTTCCAGTAGGTAACACTGCAAATATGCAGGCACTATGCACATGTACATGGAAATACACGGGTCAGAGGGCTAGGGTCCAGTCTCAGTGCACACAAGTGTACAGACCATGTACTGTCAGGATGTACAATAACTGGATGGAAACCCACGTGCTCATACCTGCAGTAATACACATGTCAAATAACAGACACTGAGCCTTAACTCAGTGGTTCCATACTTAGTAGGATGTATGCTACCTGGCCTGCCACCACAGTATCCCTGACATATATGGGGACTCTCCCTCCTGTGACAGTTAGTTTTGTGTGTTGGGGCTGTCTAGCATGGTATGAGATGTGAGCATGCAGTGCTTGGGTGCTCCTGTGTGTCCTGTACCATTCGTGTAGTACTGCACACATATCAACATCCTCAAACATCTGCATTGCAGAGTCCAGTGTGGGCAACATGCCACTTGCAATTTACATGTTCATCATTGCGTATTACTACATTCATTACCTTATCCCCTGTGCTACCTATGTATGTAGCCTTCTGTTGACATCATTACCACCAGTATGCCAACATGTGCAGATGATACACTATGGTACTTACCATGGGTGTAGACAACAGGACATGACAATCACACACTTACTGCATCAGGCATGCTGTGATATACCCACAATTAATTCAGCACACAGTACTGTTAACACCATGATACTATTACTACACATCTATGTGGTCACCCTGTGCATCAGCAACATGTTAACCTGTACCTGCACAGTTGTTACAGATTGCAGGAGGTGTCACAGTTTCATCATATGCTCAGGGTGTGAACTTGGTATGCCTGAGTCAGCCACCGATACCACCAATTGACATGTATGTGTATGTGTGTTGGTGAGGGACAGCAGTAGAAGGTGGGGCAATGTTGATGCAGTGTGTGCGTGTATGCGGTAGCCCTAGGTGTTGTCAATTCGCATGTGTGTATGAATGCACACAGTTCCACCTCATGGCTGCCATATACTGGTGTTTGTGGACAGCCACAGACTGTACCTGCCAGGTCATACAGATCAGTGTCTCTGGCCACGGACATGGTACCTGTGCCTTGCAGGGGTGCTACGGACCGTATCCAGTACCAATCCAGACTGGGTACTGTCATCAGAAGCAGGTGTTCGTTGACTGGACACAGATCCCTGTCGGGCCTGGCCAGAGCCACGTGCACATGGTCTCCTGGGGCGGTCTGATGACAGCACAGACCCAGCATTGCTGGGGCTGCTGCTGGCACTACGGGGGTGGCAGCGGCCCTGTTGTTGTCCGTGACAACTGCCAGCTGCTGCTGTTGCTGGCATACGGCCACGTCGACGCCTCAACCGCCCACCATCGCCCTGGCTCATGGACATGTAGTTGTGGAACCGGTCTAATATGTCCCCACAACGTCTGTCTATGACATCGGTGAAATCACGGATGGCGGGCGCAATGTCACGCATACTGTCAGTCATGGCTGTGCGACATGCTGTCAGCTCCCTCAGACCCTGTCTGGTGTACCGTTCCATACGTGACTGTGCCTGCATGACAGCCCGAAACATAGCTGAGGTTGTAAGACCTCTGTGGGCATGTCTGACAGGGGCAGTACACCCACGGATGCTCCCACGAGAACCCCTGGACATCTGTCTGTGTGGTACCATCTCTGGGCCATGCCCATGGCTGCTGTGTGGGGAGGCATGTGCCACAGATACCACATTACCCTGGTCAATGCCCACTGTATGCTGTCCATCACCTAGGGACATTGGTGACAAAGGGTGTATTGGCAGGATAACTGTGCGCATCGATGGGGTCGACAGCAGTGTACTGTCAATCGGCTGACCAATGGCGGCCCCTGGCATACTTTCCTGTGCCATTACACAGATGTCATCATTATCAGTACCCACGGCACCTGATTCAGGTTCCCTGCTACATGACACCAGAGCAGCAACAGAACCTGTGGGAGGGAAACACGAAACACAGTTTACAATGTCTACACATTACCAGTGATGCACACATGCACACATGCACACATGCACAGGTGCGCACATGCACACATGCACACATGCACACGTGCACACGTGCACACATGCACAAGTGCACACATGCACACATGCACACATGCACACATGCACGCGTGCACACGTGCACACGTGCACACATGCACAGGTGCACACATGCACACATGCACACATGCACACATGCTCAGGTGCACACATGCACACATGCACAGGGGCACACATGCACACGTGCACATGTGCACAGGTGCACACATGCACACATGCAGACATGCACAGGTGCACAGGTGCACACATGCACACATGCACACATGCACACAGTTTCACACAATTGTACAGTACTCAGTATGCGTGATATCAACACACAGACACAGACACACCTACATGCATACAAAGAGCACTACTAAGTGAGCCAAATAGTACTATTACTATCAACACTATTACAGGAATTGTTAATACACACTCACCAGCATGGATAGGCTGCATTGCTGTTATACCAGAGGGTCCTGCAGACGTGAAGAAACTGATGTCAGTGGGCACAACTGTGCCATTGTTACTGAGTATGATACAGGTCAGTAGTACAACAGTCGCCTTTCACAGGTCAGCTGATAATATTGAGGATATCACACTTGCACATTAAATACTATGGTGACAGCTACAAACCAAGGACACACCTCACACATGCATTAACTACCAGTGTACACAACAGTCAACTGTACATATGGCATATTACCTGCACGTTCACTGTCTTGCTGCTGCGTGGCTCCAGCCTCCATCATAATGCATGTTTGCTGCTGTTGTTGTTGCTGGTGGACTGGAGCCACTACACTCATGAGTAGTCCCTCCAGTCTGGTGAGTGGGGGATGTGTAGCCACCCCACCACCTGTGGCGACCTGTTGAATGTGGATATCCGACGCACGCTGATGGACATGTCTGATTAAATCACTGCAGTGATGTCGTACCTGCTCATATGTCCTATTATGCGTGCCTATGTCATTTACCCGATGGACAAGGTCTTGCCACAGTGCAGCCCTCTCCTGCTGATTCTGGCTGGTGCGGAAAAGAGTATTGCATAATCCCGCACCAGGCTCTGGTGTATCTCCTCATCCTCAGCTGTGGAGTAGGTGGGATTCCGGGTGGGCCATGTACCTGAGAAAGAAAATAACCTGGTATCAGCAATATATGTCAGCAGAATTTGGCACACATACTACACATGCTACTCGACTGTTATGATACAACATATCTCACATATGTAGCATCTGTCTGTCTATTGGTGGATACACATGTAGATGGCCAGGTATCAGTGCTCAGCCAGCAGCTGTGCAACAGTACCTGGCACACTCCATACGACATACTACCAAACCCCAGCAGTCAGAACACTGATTCAGGTCAAGAGCACCTCCTCACTCTGGGGGTTTGTATCTAGGTAGTGTATGGCCTACATCATCAACTTTTGTGAGCTGACCACACACTGATTGCCCTGGATATACATATCCCACCTCCACCACCAGCACAAACGACTATAGTGTATAACATTACAGATACAAACTTTACACTTTGTAACAGTGACATGATATCCTTTCAGCCCACTGGGCCAGTGGCAGATACAACCCACAATGCTGACCCCTACACAATTGCTTTCTACAGACATCTCCGAGAATGCATGGATCATGCAATCCCATATATGACCAAGACACTCTCCACAAAGGGACAGCATCCTGTCTGGTGGACCCCAGCCATAGACAGACTGTATTACAGAAGATGGAAGCTACTGCAAGACAGAGCATAATTCCATAAAGGGAGGGCATGTCTGAGCAGCACTAGTAAGGATCTATTTTCCATCATACAAACATCCATGGGCAACTTTGAGAGGGAAATCAAGAGGGACACTGCAGATAACCAGAAGGCCTTCTTCAGTTATGTTAGCAACCTGGTCAGGATCCATCCTCTATGCCCATAGTTAGTACACAACAACACATATTTCACTGACACCACAGATATTGACAACATTGTGGCAGACAGGTTCAGTGCAGGTGTCACCCTGCCCTCTCCCCAAAATAAGACATAGTTATCCCAGCTGACTGTAACCTCCCTGTCATCACAGATGTCCAGGTGAGAGCCACCCTCAGGACAGCAGAATACACAACATGAATGGGACCTGATGGTATCCCCAGTTGCATGCTACATAAACTCTGACAGGAGCTAAACACATAAATAGAAGTGCTATGTAACACTAGCCTGACTACAGGATATGTACCTGTACACTGGCGCACAGCAGCAGTGGTTCCACTCCACGAAGGAGGCACCTCAACATACCAATACAATACAACACAATACATTACATTACAACACAATACTATACAATATGCTATTGCCCCTGGGACTACAGCAGCGTACTGTTCTGCTACCCTGACCATTGTGACACGTGGTGTGATGGTACCTGCTGCTGTCACACAGTTGCACAGGGTGACTCATATGGCATATTACCTATATGACTAACATTCAGCAGGAGTATGTGTGACATGTACTCATGGGTAGTCTTGCTTCTTAACACTGTGTGGTTTATTGCAGGGTATGTCTTATCTGTGGGTAGGAACTCTTACCTCCACATGTGCACTCTATTGCAGTGGCACAGACGACACACAGCAGACATTTAGGTTGTGGATGGTGTGAGGTGTTACTATGGTTGTTGGACATCTGTCATGGGTGTGACTTACATATGTAAATCCGGGAGTGGTAACCTCTATGTGGGTAGCATATGTGTAATCTGTGGTGTTGTCAGTCACTGTGCATTGGTAATGTGTTTGAGTGCATTGCCACAGTGTTGTACATGTCACTGTGTCCTTCTCCATATCTGTAGCTGTCATGTGAGGTCCATACCATGGCATCCATTATGTGGTGTGGAGGGGTACACCGACCTACATGTCCATAGCTGACACACCATGTCTGCTGACACATACCATGTGCAGGTATTCCAGGGATAGTGTGCCACTGTGAATATCATCGGGGCCACTATTGTACACATTTATGACCCTGTTCACCCCTGACACATGCAGTGGTGGGCAGCCAATCACATATCTGGTGGTTACTGGTGTAGGTGATCTGGAATGTGGTATGGTATTCCGGTTTTGACACTGGTGTTCACTCCATGCCTTTGACACCAGGCACCTGTTGCAATACATCTGTACACATGTGCCTCACTCAGAATTTATATACATCTCTCTCTCTCTCTCTCTCTCTATATGTATATATATATATATATATATATATATATATGTCCGTATACATATACACATATATATATTGATGTACATATATTGCTATAGATGTGGAGGGGGGCACAGAGGGGTGTGAGTGACAGAGGGGGTGGGACAGGCTGTGTTGCAGGTCGTCATATACAGTCATACCTGTAGGTAGTCAGATCAGTCTGTCTATGTATATGTATCTACATATATCTATATCTGTATGTGTGCATTACATAGATATGTTTGTACAATATTCTATCTACATCTGTCTATGTATTCCTACATCTCTCTCTCTATGTATGTATACATATATGCATATCATATATATATACACATACATATGTTGACATACATACGTATCCATATGTTAGACAGGTATATCAACATATTTGTCTACCATACTGTATACACACACTAACATACTGCTAAACATACATAACTGTGAAACCTACTTTGTACATGGCACTACAACCTACATTCAACCAACATTGATATGTGCACATAGATGCTCTCACATACAAATGTATGTACAGACTTCACTGATAGTTGCTGTATGTCCCCTGCCCTTTACACATCTTCATATACATATGGATACAGACCAATGACACATATGGAGGGTTCACAGTATGTAGACCTTTATAGTATTACTTTACATTACTTGTGTTTGTCACATCTGCTTGTGTTGCCATCTGGTTCTCTGTCCTGCTGCTCCACTTCCCAGTTGTCAGCTTTCAGGTAGCTGTTGCTGAACAATTTGTGTGTGTCTGCTTAATTGCAGTTTTCTCTGTCTCTTTCTCTGTCTCTGTCTCTGTCTCTCTCTCTCTCTCTCTCTGTCTCTCACGTCCTTCTCATGGTGCAATGAAAGTATTGCATGTGTGGACTGGGAGTACAGCATACTTTTGTAGGTATCTGCATATGCCCATGTGATGGCCTCTGCACCAATTGTTAGCCAGCATTTGCTAATTGCATGCAGCCAGTTGTGTACTGATTGCAGTTCTCACTGTGATTTCAGAACAGTGCTATAAAAAGGTATGTCAGATAGGCATAGCCCTTTCAGATTTTAAGGGCAGGGAACATACTGTTATGCTGTGGACTATGTTCTGTGAGTGTAAAGGTTGGTATCTCTCTCATATTTCCAGGTGTGTTGTAGATTAACATTCCTCCATTCATTTCTCCAGTTTCCTGTACTAACTGTGTATGCACACTGACACCTACAACTACTACGACTGTTAATGTGTGTGTGTGTGTGCTTTCCTTTCACTTTTGCTTGCACTTTGTTGCTAAGGCTTCAATAGTTGCCCTTTACAGTCACTACTTGTATGCCTGCTAGGTGTCTTGACTGTAGTGTGCTTTCCTATTTTCCATGTACATTCACACCTTGGAATGCTTGCTATATCTGCTAGGGTGTTACAGCATGCAGTGTGGTCTGGCCATGGTGTGGGCCTTGACATCTATTAGGGTATTTGAGTATGCTGCTGAGCAGGCCCCAGAGACTTTCAGGTTCATCTGTTATGTGCCTCATGGAATGGTACATATCAGTGGGGTACACCCATTAAAATGTCTGGTATGCTGCAGTTGTGACTGTGGGTTAGCATGAGCATATGTATTACTACACTTTTTCTGCCGTGCAAGTGATGAATACTTTCAGGACTCCATAGTTACCATTGCATGTGTTACACCTTTCTGCCTACTGTTTGTACATTTCACATGGGGTCTGTGGGGCATCCCTGTAAGTCATTCACTGTTGCTATGTCTAGGCTCTTAACTATTCAAATATGGTGGTATCAGACCCGTCATGTGTACAGATATTTGCAGGTTGTCCACATTTCTGCCTCATATTTTGGTCAATATCTCATGCACACCTTTTTCTGGCAAGTCACTCTGGGCTCAAGTCAGAATATGGTGACAAACATTCAAGTTTCAGACTGCATATCCTTCCAAACATCCCACAAAGTGCAGACCCTGTTACTCTCTGAACTGTCTGCGTTTGTTGTAACATTATTTGTAATGTGTCCCTGGTTTTGGGCCTTTGCTCCACATATTTTATTACTTGGTCCAGATGTGTTCCTGTAAGAGGTTGTAGGGTATGGGCAGTGCTTATCCTGCTGTGAGTATGTTTGTGGCTTGCAAGGTGCTATAGTGACATTATTACCTACTAGCTTCCAACTAGCATGGCTGTTTCTGTTCACACACTACTATTAAGGAAATCCACTAGTTTTGATAGTAATTCTAAATGGCATGCTTTGTGTACTACACATCTATATTCCCTTTACATTCATTCCTACTATTACATGATATATTTATTTTAGCACAATGTTCTTGTATAAGAGTCATGGCTTAGTGGGAAGTCATGCAGACTACTGTTTCCTGGGTTCGGGACTCACAGTGGGATTTTATTTTGCTTTTGAACTGAGTACAGGACCTGTCAATCAAAGTGACTAAGGCACTTTTAAGCAGTTGTAACTGGGTTAGCGCTGGTTTGTGCGGAGCTCACGCATGCGCAGTGGCGGTTAGCTCCGCGCACACAAGCGCACACCCGATTACAACCGCTTAAACGTGCTTACTTTTGCGCACACCCGTGCTATTTTCTTTGAAAGAAAAAAAAATGGGGAGACAGGAAAGTGGTGAAAAAGGGGTCACAAAGAGGGTAAGACAGTAGGGAAACAAGCTTGGGATGTGCAGGAGGGATGTAGGTGAGGCCCATAGCTGCCCATTTCTTCATCAGCAACAGCTGTGCATATGTATGTATTTTGGTGTGACATTTCAAACCTTCCACCCCTGAGAGAGGTGTCAGGACAACAATAATACTTGTTGTACAGCCAATTGTAATTGATAGGTTCCATGTCCAGTAGACATGTGTGCGGAATGGGCAGCTATGTATGGGGCGTAATTTTTTTGTGGGTACAAAGTGCCCTTTTTTTTTTTTTTTCAGGTGAGAGTGGTATGTCAGGTGAAGGAAGTCGGTACAGCTGGGGAGGTAGGTTGGGTAGGTAAACAGACAAGACAAACAAGACGCATACAGGGGCGGTGTATGACACGTGTGGGGGGGGTTACACAATTGACGGGGACGGAGGTATGGATATCCAGAGCCCATGAGCCCACAGATGGCAACAGTGGAACTGATATCACCACCCATAGGCAGTTGCCACTGTTCCTTCACTGCCCAGGATGGGGCTGTGCTGGGGGCTGTGTAGGCGGGCAACAGGCATGCCCATTAGTTGCACCACCAGTGCCTCGAGCTGGCGTAGGGGCTCGAGAACAGAGTCCCGAATCTCCCTACGCACCACAGTCCGGACGCAACGGAGGGTGAGTGGTGGTTCTCCTCCGGCCACACTTGCAGAGGGGGGGTGAGCCCCATCCCCTGCAGTGCTTCCACCCGCAGGTGGCACAGGGCCACCAGAGGAGGGTCCGGACTCGGCACTAGTGCCAGGTGCACTCGCCAGCTGAGGTGGGAGAGGTGGGTCCGCTGGAACCCGCCTTCCCTGTCGTACTATGTTTTGCATTATGTCATGACAGTTTGGGTTAGTGACATATAATACCATTCACAATTAGTTGTAACAGCATGCATTAGTATTCCCATTAACCAAACACCCAGATATTCACACCATTGAACAGCGTGCATAACACATGCAGAATTTGAACAGAAATACACAGTCCAACAACATGCAGGGTTAATTGATGGCAACAGGCCATCAGGTGTGGATGTATGAACAGGGCACATGCATCAACAGACATGCAAATATATATGACCCAACAGGACAAATGTCCAGGGGTGTTAATTGTGATTGCACATACCATTTTCACGTGGAATGGGTTATATGTGGTTATAGGGTGGGGTGAAGAAAGTAATATTAACACCTTCGAATAACAATACATATGCTGTACATTTCTAATAGCTACAGTTATATACACACTACTGTTCTAACTACAGTTTCCTATATGATAACTATTTCAACTTGGTGATGGGACTGTTACTGCAACAACAATATACATTTTATGGTTCTTCATACACATTCATATCTAGCTTTGTTCAGCTACATCATCCTGCTACATTTGCTTTATATAGCTGTAGACAAGTGTGGATGTTTGGTATATCAGACAAACATCCTATCTGCATATTGCAGACTGAGAGCAACATATCCAGATTTTGGGATACACATTCCAGATGCAGCAACACTTTGAACAGATTTTGCTATTTGGTTTTGAATCTCACATGCATTTCATTCTGTCTTGACTGCAGTATACTTTATTCAGGGGTTATTACTACTGTATTGCTGGATTCATGACACTTTCTCACACTCTCTCACTTGCTTTCACTTTACTATTCAGGATGGTACTTCTAGGCTTTATTGACATGTTTTACCAGTAGTTATTACAATCCTTTCCAGCAGTCTCACTTCTGTCATGTTTCAGTATTTCCACAGGGATATATTTCACACATGTGATTTCATCATCTTCTGCAGCTATACTTTTCAGCCTGCTGCAGGTTGTGTACTATTTTCTTACAGGCAGGGCAGGGCATTTTATTTCAGAATATATGTCGGACAGTTTCATGTTTAGGTTAAACTTACAGGCTGACACACACTTTTGTAATCAAGCAATACTTGCATACACTTTCACACTGTTACTTGCAGATTTTATTCCTTACTGACTACACTGCACTCTTTTGCTGACTGTCATACTTTTATATTTTTTTACAGTTACTGGTAGTGGATTACTGACCTGCCTGGTGGTGCAACTGCACCAGCCTATTGCCATAGGCTCTGCGGTTCGCAGAATGGACACCTGCAGCTATAATATAAATGAAGTAATATTGGAATACACATCTCCATAATATCAGCTAGTTTAATTTCTTACATACATAATTAAATGTTACTTACTCAGTAGTGGGGCGTTGGGTGTTTGCCGGGCCTCCTGGATCCAAAGGTTCAGTTGGTCCTGCTTGCGTCTCTTCAGATCCGCATGGTGGTGACGGACCTGCTCACCAGTCCTTGGAATCCCTGTGGAACTGGTGAGATCATGAGCCAACCGGTCCAACGCCTCAGCCCTGTATGCTCCCCAGAGGACCTGGCCCTGCATGAGTTGGGCCTCATGATTATGGACTAGGAGCCAGGCCATGTACCTGGACTACTCAACACCCCACCTCTGTGCTTGAAAGCGACTACCCTCTCCTACTCCTGTCATTCTGCCTGCAGGTCAGTTCTACAATCGTTTATGCTGTGTATTCCCGCCTATGGGGCTTATATAGTCCGTTTTTCCCACACATATCTGTGATTGGCCATTTTGGAATTGTATCAACTTCAGTAAACCTGCATTGTCATGCTCTTGTTTGTATTCATTCCTATATATTAGCTATTATTGCATTTACAGACACTGCTGTCATGGCTTAGTGGTTCTGTACCTTGATTTTGGTGTATAGTATCCTGGGTTCGAACCTAGCCACTGCTTTTTATTTTTCATGAATGTCTAGACATGATGAGGGGTGTGTCTGTGTAAAGGCAGTTTTGATACGGCTTGCTCAACGTTGCCCATCGGTTAGCTTGTTTGCGCGGTGCGCAGCTCCGCGCAAATGGGGTACACTGGTTTAAGCCTCATTTGGCTATCGGCATGCATATTACGCTCAGCTCAGTTAGGGGCACATAGATTTAGCGTGTTAAACCACTGCTCAGCTACGGGCACTCATTTTGCACCAGTTAAACCACTGCTCATCTACGGGCAGATGCACTCACCCTGTTAAACTGTAGCTCATCTATGGGCACATCTGGCATTTTTTATTCTTTTGTTACCTCACATTTCTTCAATATAAATGGGCTATTTCATTACATTTTACATATATTGGGGTTTTATGTGTACATATTTGTCAGGGACTTGTTTCCTGCTTATTTTGAAAAAAAAAAAATTGGCGTTGTGGGGGTTCAAACCATGAATGCCTGCTCTTCAGCCAACATCTCTACTGCTACGCTATTGCTTCCTGGCTTATTTTGCATATTTAGTTCTTATATGCTTTCCCACTGACTGCTAACTGTAGCTGCGCTATGGGCACGCCCATGCAAACGAGCGCACTCACGGTTAAACATCTTTACAATTTAAAAAAATATATATAACATGTTCATTTATATATATATCTTTTATGTTCATAGTCTGTGGGGGCATGTGTTGTGTTTATTCACATTTCCGTGGACTCTGTTGTGGGTGTTTACTTTGGGCACTTTTACACTTCTGGGGGCGTGTCCGCTTGCAGGGCTCAGCCTATGGACACGCCCCCTACTGTCTTACACGGACTGTGTTAGACTTAGGTGTGATTCAGCATGCTCTCATGAATATGCAAAGCATGCTGACATCACTCCCGTTTAACTGCAGCCTCCGTGTAAGAGTTATAACTCTTACACGGAGGCTTCGTCAATCCTGGGGAGTATCTTTCATGCAGAATTTTATAGGAATGTGTGCTGTGAAGCAGTGAAGCCCTGGCTGCCACGGTAAGCCATTCATTTTTATTCAGTGCAACGCAACACTTTGTACTGTTAACTAGATTATAAACCTAAAACTATTGTTTTCTATAGTTTGAATTAGTGCAACATTCCGAGCAGAGAAACACTCTAATAACTTAATTAGGAGGTTATAGTCAGTCCTAAGGAGTACTAGATTTTAGCAATAATCCATGATTCAGTGTGGTAATATTGTATTTTCCGTGGCTGACATTTTTGGATCACAATGGCAAAGCCTGAGTGAGCAAATAAAGCAAGTTATGGCTAAATGCCACATTACCTTCATACAGGAATAAATTATTGTTATTACATAATGCCATGCATAAGACAAAATTCTTATTTTTTCTAAACAATGTCATTGCTCAGATTAATTTTAATGTTTTTATCCAGCTTCTGCATTGCAGGGAGTGGTATATCTACAGGTTGCTGAGCTGTGTAGGGAGTGGTATATCTACAGGTTGCTGAGATGTGTAGGGAGTGGTATATCCACAGGATGCTGAGCTGTGTAGGGAGTGGTATATCTACAGGTTGCTGAGGTGTGTAGTGAGTGATATATTGCTGAGGTGTGTAGGGAGTGGTATATCTACAGGTTGCTGAGGTGTGTAGAGAGTGGTATATCTACAGGTTGCTGAGGTATGTAGGGAGTGGTATATCTACAAGTTGCTGAGGTGTGTAGGGAGTAGTATATCTACAGGTTGCTGTGCTGTGTAGGGAGTGGTATATCTACAGGTTGCTGAGATGTGTAGGGAGTGGTATATCTACAGGATGCTGAGCTGTGTAGGGAGTGGTATATCTACAGGTTGCTGTGGTGTGTAGCGAGTGATATATTGCTGAGGTATGTAGGGAGAGGAATATCTACAGGTTGCTGAGGTGTGTAGAGAGTGGTATATCTACAGGTTGCTGAGGTATGTAGGGAGTGGTATATCTGCAGGTTGCTGAGGTGTGTAGGGAGTGGTATATCTACAGGTTGCTGAGGGGTGTAGGGAGTGGTATATCTACATGTTGCTGATGTGTGTAGGGAGTGGTATATCTACAGGTTGCTGAGGTGTAAAGGGAGTGGTATATCTAAAGGTTGCTAAGGTATGTAGGGAGTGGTATATCTACAGGTTGCAGAGCTGTGTAGGGAGTGGTATATCTACAGGTTGCTGAGGTGCGTAGGGAGTGGTATATCTAGAGGTTGCTGAGGTATGTAGTGAGTGGTATATCTAGAGGTTGCTGAGGTATGTAGTGAGTGGTATATCTATAGGTTGCTGAGGTGTGTAGGGAGTGATATATCTACAGGTTGCTGAGGTATGTAGGGCGTGGTATATCTACAGGTTGGTAAGGTGAGTAGGGAGTGGTATATCTACAGGTTTCTGATGTGTGTAGGGAGTGGTATATCTAGAGGTTACTGAGGTATGTAGGGAGTGGTATATCTAAAGGTTGCTGAGGTGTGCAGGGAGTGGTATATCTACAAGTTGCTGAGGTGTGTAGGGAGTGGTATATCTACAAGTTGCTAAGGTGTGTAGGGAGTAGTACATCTACAGGTTGCTGTGGTGTGTAGGGAGTGGTATATCTACAGGTTGCTGAGATGTGTAGGGAGTGGTATATCTACAGGATGCTGAACTGTGTAGGGAGTGGTATATCTACAGGTTGCTGAGGTGTGTAGTGAGTAATATATTGCTGAGGTATGTAGGGAGTGGTATATCTACAGGTTGCTGAGGTGTATAGGGAGTGGTATATCTACAGGTTGCTGAGGTATGTAGCGAGTGGTATATCTACAGGTTGCTGAGGTGTGCATGGAGCAGTATATGTACAAGTTGCTGTGGTGTGTAGGGATTGGTATATCTACAGGTTGCTGAGGTGTGTAGGGAGTGGTATATCTACAAGTTGCTGAGGTGTGTAGGGAGTGGTATATCTACAGGTTGCTGAGCTCTGTAGGGAGTGGTATATCTGCAGGTTGCTGAGGTGTGTAGGGAGTGGTATACCTGCAGGTTGCTGAGGTATGTAGGGAGTGGTATATCTACAGGTTGTTGAGGTGTGTAGGGAGTGGTATATCTACATGTTGCTGCGGTGTGTAGGGAGTGGTATATCTACAAGTTGCCAAGGTGTGTAGGGAGTGGTATATCTACGGGTTGCTGAGGTGTGTAGGGAGTGGTATATCCACAGGTTGCTGATGTGTGCAGGGACTGTTATATCTACAGGTTGCTGAGGTATGTAGGGAGTGGTATATCTACAGGTCGCTGAGGTGTGTAGGGAGTGGTATATCTACAAGTTGCTGAGATGACTGCCTGAAGCATGAGGCATTGAGGGACATAATGTTGTTCACTGTTTTCCACAAGTAATCACAGCTGCTTTATCGTTAAGTGTACACTAGCAGTGATTTCCTTCTTTTAAAAGATCTCTCCCTTTTTCAAGTTGGTGCAACTGTAGAGTTATGCTCTCTCTCTCTCTCTCTCTATATATATATATATATATATATATATATATAGTGATACATATATACATATATATAGATATATATATATATATATAGATATATATATATATATATATATATATAAAACACTAATGTCTGGTGTTGAGATAACTCAGTGCGGTGAACTGAGGAGTGAACCGATGGGTTAAGCAATCTGAGAAGTTACTCAACATAACAGTACAATGGAAAGTAAGACAATGCTGATTAAGCCCATTGTTGTTGGCACAGTTTGCTTGTGAGATGGAAGTTAAATTAGGCAATATAAAAGAATTGGTAAGTCTAAGCATACACTGTAATAGACGTAACACAGCAATGAGCAGTTGAAAGTGTTTTAGCTAAGTGCAGATCCTATAATCCATTCCAGACATTGTCTGCTGACCTTTCATTGTGAAATACCAGGTATTGTAATAAAGAAGCTGTCATAATAAATTAAGCAAACTGCTTGTGTCATTAATTCTTACATTCTACTCAATTTAATACTCCTGTGTTGATAATATTTTGTTACTTGTGCATACTTACAAAATGATATGGTTAACTCTGAACATGTGAAGTAGAGATATTTCTGTTTGTTTTTATGTTAAAGACTACGGGCCAGATTCACGAAGGCTTGCACGGAGTCTAAGAGTAGTGTAAGACTCCATGCAGCCTTCGCGATCCAGGAACAGCCCAAATTCCGTGTAAGAGACAAGCTAAAATGGCTCTTACATGGAGTGGGCGTGGATAAGCTAATCACCTCACTTGCAGCCGAATAGCATGGAAATGAGGATGATTAGCGATCCAGGAAGCCCAGAACAGCCCGTGTAAGAGCCGTTTTAGCTGCAGAAATGTACTCAGTTGACAACTGAGTACATTTCTGCAAAAACTGCAATGGAGCCATGTCAGCACCAAATAAAGGGTGCATATGTGTCAGGCAGCATGCCAATGGCCAAATATGTGGCCATTGACAAAGTAACCTGATGCAAATATATTAAAAATATAATTTTTTTTTTTTTGGCGATTGCCGATGTTTAAACCCAGCGCAGCCCCGCGCAAACAGGCTGCGCTGTATAAAACATAAAAACGAAGGTATTAAACCCACAAATGTGGGTTTTATGCAATACATGGAATGTCAATGCAGGGACCAGCAGACCAAAACCAACATGGCCACCGTGTAGTGGTTGCTAAGGGGGGAAGCTGAGTCTAAGACATGTAACTAAGCATTAGTAGGCAATCTGATGCAAATGAGTGTTAGGATACTGAATTCCACTGTCACATAGCAAATGAGCACAGTCTGAGTAGTGTAAGAGTTACAGAAGGGGGAGGAACAGAGTAGGAGATAGGTGACATCACAGGGGGGAATGGTAGAAAGAAATGCAGTTCATTGGAGGTCAGAGTTACATGACAGATGTCAGACAGATATCATGGAAAAAGGTGTGCCACTAAATAAGCAAGAGAAAGTCAAGAAATGGAAGGTGTACACTATTGCCTACACCAAAGTTTCTTGCTGGATGTGTATGTGCACGTGTGCGCGCCATGAAGCGCGAGTAAGGCAGTGTGCGCGCGTGTAAGGCAGACTGAGCATGTGGGAGCGTGTTGGGAGATGTTTAACACTGTTTGCGCGGGCGTGCACGCGTTTTAATCCGAATAAGCAGATTCTGAACCGTGTAAGTATGTGTGCACGCGTGTAAGCCACTGTGAGTGTGTTTCTGCTGGTTTACACACGGCTCCACCCTGAGGAAACAGAGAGGAAAAAGGAAGCAA
Organism: Protopterus annectens; assembly: GCF_019279795.1. Lineage (NCBI taxonomy): Eukaryota > Metazoa > Chordata > Ceratodontiformes > Protopteridae > Protopterus > Protopterus annectens. The sequence continues at coordinate 1,397,122,534 of NC_056735.1, forward strand.
CAGATTTAGTAGGAAGCTAGCAGGGAATACTGCTGGAGCTAGCAGGTGAAAACAACTACACAGGCAGAATAGTAGCCCAGCCCAGCACTTAAAACTCTACAAACAGCAGTGCAGTATGTTTCTCTCAAGAGACACTGCAAGACAGGAGTTAAGTTATCAGAAGTGAAAACTGAAAAAGCTGAACTCAGAGCAGAAATGTTAGGGGCTGCCATAGCTGTCATAATGAGACATAGACGACTTGTTGAGGGTGGTGACAATGCAGATGCTACCAGACAACCCACAGAGAGGAGACGGAGAAGAGTGTACAGGCCCAGGGTCACCTACCACGGGTTACATGAGCTGGAGATAGTAGAGCGCTATAGAGTGGACAGAGACCTCCTGCAGCAAATAGTGGAGCTGTGCAGGCCACGCCTCACACACAGAACCAACAGAGGGGAACCCATCCCAGTGGAAATCAAGGTATGTGTTGGCCTAAGAATACTACCAACAGGTACCTTCCAGAGACCAACTGGTGATATGATGGGGATATCACAGGCATCAGTCTCCAGGGTACTGCACCAGTTCCTGGATGCCATGTTAGCACATGTCGGTGATCATGTATATTTCCCCAATGCCCATGAGGTATTGGCCAGCAATATGCGTCTCTTCCAGCAAATAGCGGAATACCCTGAGGTAGTGGGTGCAATAGACTGCATGCACATACGCATCAAAACACCAGCCGGTGAGCGGGGTAGGCCATACATCAACCGCAAGGGCTTCCCCTCCATCAACTGCCAGGTCATGTGTGATGCCCAGGGCATAATAATGAATGTGTGTGCTGGCTGTCCTAGGAGCTACCATGATTCCCACATATGGCATTTGACGCAGCTGTACCAGACATTTGCCAATGGGGACATCCCGCATGGACACCTAGTGGGGGATGCAGGTTATGCACTGGAGCCGTGGCTGATGACACCCATCAGAAATGCACACACACCTGAACAGGAATGCCATAATGAGGCACACGCACAAACATGTAATGTAATAGAGCGCGTGTTTGGGCTGCTCAAGTCACGGTTCCAGTGTCTGGACACATCTGGTGGAGCCTTGCAGTTCACACCAACTACATGTACCCAAATTGTCATGGTATGTGCTATGCTACATAATATGATCTTGCGAAAACAGCTGCAGCATGACCAGCATAGGGCCGGGCCAAACAGCCCCCCACCATTGCCAAGGCCATCACAGGCAGAGTGTGACTCGGAGGAGGAACAACCTGAGCCTGCCCCAGTAGGCAGAAGGAGGCGTGCCCAGTATGCCCTGGCCTTGGCAAAGAGGCAACGCATAGCACATACACTGGCTCAGTAGGAACCCTGTGAAAGATACCCCTCTCTGACTCACTCATATAGTAACAGGGATGCCTAACATGACACAACCTGCTCTCAAACATGTACAGGGAAGTGTAATATGTGCATCCGACAGAGGCAGCCCTGCAGCACCACCTGAGGCATGAATGCTATGTGTTAAGTAATGTAACACCATGTACTATATGCACACCTAAGGACCCTGACTACCATCCTACCCTCACCAAGCATCATGCCACAACATGACAATGAGATGATCAAGTGCAATAATTGACTGAAGTATCGCAGTTAGTCAAAGGGGATCTAATGTGTGCCAGTCTGGGATGACATGCTGAGCATGACATGATGCACCACCTGCTAGGACTGGCGTGCACCTATCAGTGCAGGCCATATGGATACTGGCAAAGGCTGTTGTTACCCACAGTGTGCCCTGAATAGGTAAGGCTCAAAACACAAACCTATCTCCATAGGTATCAGAAGGGATAAGAATAAGATAAGGGATAAGTCGAAACAGCAAGATGCATGCAGTCTAAACTCACCCAGTATGGAGAATGCTGATATCTGCGCTGTAACAGAAAACTGAGTCAAGGCTCACAACAGCACCCTAACACTACCAGGTTACACCTCATACTGTGCTGTACAGCCTCAAAACATGGAACAAGCTACAAAAGGAGGGTGACTAGCAAGAATTGTCAAGGATAACCACACCCCCATGTTGGTACCACAAGAAAAAGCAGCATGGACTAGCCGTGGTCAAGTAACAGTGGCTAAAACTGCCCCCCAGTTTATAGCCTGCTACAGACTACTGTCCCAACACCAGGAACTGCACCTGGCCTATGCTGCAATACATGAATACATCAAGTCCTCCAAACCACATTATATTGGGTGACTGAAAATACCCAGACATAGACTGGGAGCATTATACTAGCTCCAACAGTGTAGGACAAATGTTCATAGAATCCATAAACCAAAAGGCCCAGGAACAACGTACCACTCCCACAAGAGGGGTAAGCATCAGCAACATGGGTACTGGGTGGCAAGATGAGAAATGTATTGTTCACTGGTAAAACCAGACCATAGAGTAATCACACTGGATATACAAATCCTGACCACAGTCCCTGGCCAGAAATCCACAGTGGAAAACATGTGTTAAGCAATATTTGCACTCCTCCAAACTGATGTGGAATCCATTAAAGGTCCTGTGCAGGTGCAAAATATGGGCCACACCTCAGAACCTGTAATACAGCCATTCCATGAACACTGCCAGGAATGCTTGGATTATGCAATCCTAAATTAAAACAAGACACAATGCCATACACGCAGGAATCTGGTATGGTGGACACCAGCCATAACCAAACCATGCAAGAGAATGAGGAAGCTACTACATGATAGAGCAAACATAAACAATGAAGTAATCACTGATCAGTAGTATGGCCATAAAATCTGTCCACACATACAATCCACTAAGGCCAGCCACAACAAGTTGAATCTGTGAATCCTGAGGCAATGTTACACCTGTCCCAAGTACACAGACAACCCCCAACTCCACCCAAGAAATACAAATATATGTGAGAGATGCAACCATCTATCCAAACTGGAGGCTGAGCTCCCTCAACTCAGTACTCCCAAAACTAGTCAGGAGGAGAAGGTAACCACACACACCACAAACACAGTCCCACATAGACCTATCACAACTGCAAACCAAACACATAAACACAGAAAAACATTCCCGGAGGCACAAATTACAAACACAGCACACCAACAGAGGCCTCTAAAGCAGACACCCAATCAAACAACCTCCAAACATAGCGCATGCAACACATAGTACACAAAGCTGGTGTGCCAAACAGTCACAGGCCAGAAGGAGAAACAACATGCCTAATACAGTTGTAATAGGTGACTCCATAGCCAGACACACTGCTGTCCCGCACACCAGACTGAACAAGGGAAAGGGTACAGTAAGCTGCCTGTAGGCTGCCACAATACGCCACATAACAGAAGTATGCAGGTCACTCCAAAGCAAGTGGAAATATGATGCAGTCATAGTCCATGCTGGTGTGAATGACCTGAGATGTACCTCCCTAGACTACATGAAAAGAGACATAGATGAGCTCTCTGATTATGTAGTCCAGGCCGGTATGACACTCACCGTTTGCAGCATCCTACCCTTACCAAGACTAATGCCACAGTACAAACACGGAATGATCAGTCATAGCAAGTGGCACACTTACTGGTGTCATTCCAAGGGGATCCAATGTCTGTCTGCTTGGGATGTCATGCTTGACAAGCCACGCAGCTGTTCTTGGGATGGCTTGCACCTGTTACCCTGGGCGTCTGGATATTGGATAAGGCCTTTGCCACCTCCATAGAGCCTTTTGTAGGCAAGGCTGAAAAGACTGACCCACCACCCTAGAAAACATAAGTGGAAAGAAACATAAGGGTAATGCTGACCAATGCCAGATGTGTAAACCCCAATATGCATGCTCCCAAGGCCATCCCCAGTATGGAGAACATCGATGTCTGTGCAGTGACAGAAACCTGCTGCAAGCCTCCTGACAGCACACCAGCACTACCAGGTTATACCACATATCATGTGTCATGGCCCCAAAACCTGGAACAAAACATAAACGGAGGGTGAGTATCCATATTCAGCACAGACACCCATACGTCCAGGTAACTGACAATGCACAAGGCATTGGAGTCCACCCATGTGCAACTAACTGTAGGCAAGACTGCTGTACAGTCTGTAGCATGCTACAAACCACACTCTCACACACAGGAATCCCACCCAGCTGTCCTGAAGACACTGGACAGTATGAATGTCCCACCAAATACCAAACAAGGTACCACAAATTACCACATAGGTGGTAAACCATTATGTATGGAAGGAGTAACAGGGACCTAGGGACACAAGTGGACAGTAACCTGTTATGTGACACCCACATTGCCAATGTGGCTAGGAAGACTGTCTACATTTGACACCGTATCAGGAAAGGATTCACATCTACGTCAACAGAGGTCATTGTGCCCCTATACTGTTCTCTTATCACACCCATAATCTAATACAATGCCTCATATGGGATGTACCTTACCTGCCACCTGCAGCAGTCAGAAAGACCTCAAAGGTACTGCACCAAGAGGATAAAGGGTCTCAAATATATGTCATATGCTGCCTGGCTGTAGACACCCCAGCTGAATGCAGTCACATACTGCCTACACAGAGGCATTGCATGCCTGTTGTAGAAGGCCATGCCCAACACAGGAGTAATGGACATGCTCCACCCCAGAAAACTCAAAGCCATCGGAGCTGTGAGAGTGAGAGATGTCAACCTCAACAAATAATGAAATAGGATGTGCTGGTGGGACAGATACATAATCCAGAGGCTCCCCACACCCTGGACCAGAATCCCACTCCATGTTAGGCAGAGCCCCTCACTGACACTCTTCAACAGGAATCTTGCCAAGTGGATGGATGATTGTAGAGTTACACTGGGGGTCTTCACTGTATCATGTCCAGACAGAGGCACAGCAAAGCAAATCATAAATGGCCATAATATTCACATAGCAAGGGGTGGCAAAAGCCACACACACTCTGGCTAGGCTAACAAATGCCCTAGGGTGGATAGCCTAGTATGAACCTATGAATCTATGAAGATACAAATTGTACAGGACGCTAAGGATAATCCCAAGGCTTTCACAACTGATGGTAGGAACCATGTTGGGAATTCACAGATATGCTCTGAATCACACAAATATCACAAACACACACACATATTGCTAACATACATCCTGACAGGTGCAGTGCAACCCCCCCCCCCCGAATGCAGAATATCTATCCCAGCAGACTGCTGGCCCCCTGACATTGCAGATGCTGAGGTAACAGCCAACATCTACAAAGCAAAACACACAGCAGCAATGGTATGAGATGGTGTCTTGGGCTTAGTGCAACATGGACTCCAAGATGAATGGAATGCCAAACCACACTACTGCTCAATGTCAGCCTTACCACAGAATATGTACCCAAAGAGCAGCGTACAACAACAGTGGTCCTTCTCAACAAAGGTGTTGCCTGAATGGATACTGAAAACTACTACCCAAGAATCCTGAGAAACTCGGTCTGCACAGCTATGGAAAGGATCAGCATGTACCACAGACATAAAGATATTGGGGACCTACTGACACTGGACCCTATCCAGTGTGGCTTTCTTAAGTGCAGATCCTGCCCCTAAACATGTTTGACTCAATTGAAACAGTCATTAAGTTCATTGATGAGGGCAATATGGTCCACACAGCGTAGCTGGACCTTGCAAAGGCTTCTATACAATACCCTACGTGTTCATTATAGATAAGCTCACCAGCTTAAATATAAACCCCTATGTCAGTAGAGGGGTTGCAAACCAGACCAAGGACAGAACAGACATGGTCAGACATGCTGCAGCCATGTCAGACTACAAACCAGATATAACTGGCATCCCACAAGGCTTGGTCCTGGGATCTCCCTTGTCTGGTATATATGTCCCATAGGTACAGGCAAACCTGGAAGGACTGTGTCCGAACATGTTTGCAGAGGACTACAAACTGCTCACCACATATGATCCACCAGCTGACACAAGCATCCCACAAAAGGGCCACATAAAACAGACAACTGGTGCCATAGCCATGTCAGCAAGCTAATTGCAGAAAAGTGTATAGTCAACCCCCGTGGATATACAGTAAGTGCCCACCAATTACCACATAGGTGTTAACCCATTATGTAGTTAACATGTAATGAGAGACCTGGGGACACAAGGTGATAGATATCCTGCATTGGACAAACATGTGCTGTAGTGTTTACAGAAACATACCATATACCCACCTAATCATGAAGGTTGTCAGATCTAGATAAGGGGAAGTCATTGTGGCTCTGCAGTCATCCTTCATCAGCGGTACAATTGACTACAATAGCCCCTGTTATTTTGCTATTTAATATGGATGTGCATTGCCATTTAGTGTTTTGGTTTTGTCTGAGGAAGGAAGGATACGAAGCCTTCCGAAAGTGCTTGTCTTAAAATAAAAGTTCTTACGTTATTTTTATCATTTTCTGTTGCCCTATTTTGACTCTACATTCAAAATTGGATTATCGCTGTGGTTGTTTTTTTATCTGTGCAACAGCTTACTTTGGTGGTGTGGTTCCTTCGCGTTTCTGTTTTTCATCAGTTCGTGAGGTTTTTTCGTGTTATTGTCTGTTATGGCCAGCGAGGGTACTGTCACCTCCCAGAGTCTACTTTTTTCGCAGGAAGGAGCTAATTTGGGCAACGATACTGGTAGTCACCTAGATGGCGTGGAGGCGAAAGCCGACGGCAATCTAACAACACTCATTCAGATGTTACTAGGACGGATGGACGTCTTTACTCAGCGGATGGATAGACTTGACAACGTTATTAGTTCAACATCAACCGTCAACCAGGTCAATAACCCCGTAGAGGTTACTGCGAGTTCCGACGTGGTGCTAGTCGGGGACCGCATGCATATTAGATGTAATCAACAAGCAGGGGGCTTGCGAAGCTTTGCAACGGATGCTTTAAGCCCTATCTCTGCAGTTTCAAGTGGCATACCAGCCGGACAAGGGCAAGGTCCAGCAGCAGGGAACAACACCATACAAGGTACTGTAATATCTCTTAATGATTCCGTACCTACGGTATCATCTTATTTGAACAAGATGAACTTTTTTTCTGCTGCTGACATTCATGGGGGAGGGGGGGCAAGTAATGTTGAAAACACAGATGAACCGAGTTCTAATAACATTGCTACATTGATCGGGGAGTTTGATTATAAACTCTTCAGGTGCAAAAAGTTACAATTAGAGATCTCCTATCTGGATGAATGTTTAGATAAAAAGATCGTGCCTAAGGGTCTTAGGCAATGGAGATTTCCTGTGGGCCTAGAAGAAGGCTCACAATTTCACAAACAGCTTTTAGCATTGTTTGACAAACATAGTTTTGAATATATTGGTTTATTGATTGACCATTACACGCAACAGGTCAACGATTATAAGGTTGATTTGGCTAACTTGGAACAAGAAATTAAGAACAACCAAGATTTCTTGCGGTACAAATATGATTATTCTCGCATATTTTCTAGTATTGAAGCTACTACTAATAAACTATGTGAAAACAAGAAAAAGAAAATTATGAGAGATGTGAAACAGTACGCAGAGAATAAGGCATACCCCAAGCCACCACAGAAAGGGCAGCCCAGGAACAAAGCAGGAGTACCTTTGCCTAAAGTAAACAAGAATGTTATACATAATAGAAATCAGAATATGTACCAGCTGGATACCTTCCTTGAGGAAGGTTATAATGACAATGACCCTCATTTTGTAAGGGAGGAAAGTGTGGACTTAAACATGGATCAACCACAACAGCATCTATCCAATGGTACTATTAATAATAATGGACAACAACAGAATAGTATTAGCAATGGGGCTGGACAATCAGGCCCTGAACATAATCAGGGTTTTGGACAGGGTCAGTACCACCAACAGAGAAACTTGAGGTCGAACAGGAACCAGGCGACTTTAAAGAACAAACAGAACCAGAAGAAGAAATAATGAAGGGAATAAGTCAGCCTATTATAATTTATAGCAATGAGGGTGATTTTAAGATATTTAATTATACCACCCTTAACATTACTACTGATATGGCTGACTTTTTCTCTAAAGGATTGTCTTTTGTTCCTGACACTCACATGGACTTGGTTAAAACTATTGTTGATTTGAAACTGTTTGTCCGAAAACTTAATTTGTTAGCAGTCTTGGGCAAAAATTCATCACTTGTTAAACCATTTAGAATAGCTAGCCTATTTAATCCACCTTTAGTCAGTAACCTTAAAACCTTCGAGAAATCATGTGAATTAGATCTAAGGTTCCTGTCTGCCAGTAAAAATAACAAAAGCAAACATACCCTTAATATTACAACTGAACAACGGGATTTCATTAAATTATTACAGGATTGTAATATTCGAGTTATGAAACCCGACAAAGGCGGTGGGCTTATATTCATGAATCAAGTTGATTATATTAATAAATTATCTTCTCACTTGGAGGAGGGCCCATATGAAAATATTAGCATAAATGAGGTCAACATTGCATACAGCAAGATTAGAGCTGTAATAGAAGACCTATTTTTGGAAGGTCTTATTGATATAGATACTCATACCTATTTGAATGTAGGAGCACCTAGAATGCCATCCTTCTTTGGGGCCCCTAAAATTCACAAGTCAGTTCATGACCCCCCCTTTAGACCCATTGTAGACGGTAGAGGGTCTATACTTATAGCTTGTGCCAAGTATGTAGATAGCCTTTTGAAACCATATATTGAGAAAGAAATTCAGATATGTAAGGACTCATGGGGTTTTCTGGATAACATCAATAAAATACCCTTCGACCCTAACTTAATATTTATGACCGTGGATGTTAAAGACCTATATACAGTCATCCCACAACAATTGGGATTAGATTGGGTCAGGGAGTTCCTAGAAGCAAGAAGAGTTGAACAGAACATTATATACATTATTGAGACTCTATTAGAGCTGGTGCTAAAATATAATTTCTTTTCTTTCAATAATGAAATTTATAGGCAATCCTCTGGAGTCGCAATGGGGTCACCGTGTGGGGGCGCATTTGCAAATTGTGTTATGGCACAATGGGAAAACAAATTGTTATTTAACAACACGCTATTTAAGGAACATGTCGCCTGGAACACTAGGTACCAGGACGACATGTTCTTTTTATGGAGGGGGTCGGGGGGAATGGTAACAACGTTCATTAATGACATTAAGACATTGACTGACTTTTTAGATTTCACATATGAGGTCAATAAGATGGAGATTAGTTTTTTGGACATAAAATTAAGTAAGGATATTGAGGGATCCAGATTCACTAGTAAGATCCACCGAAAACCCACCTATTCTAATAGTTTCCTCCATTTTAGTAGTTGTCACCCTTACCATCAAAAAAGAGCAGTAGTAAAAGGTCAGATGGTAAGGGCGGCACGTATGATCTCTAAGGACGCGGATTTCCAGGACGAGTGTACTAATTTGAGCACTATGTTTTTAAATAGAGGTTATCCGGACTCACTGATATTGGAGGTGAAATCTGAGGTGGTGTTTAAAAGGGAATCTGGATACTTTAAGCCTATTTTAAGTAGGCAATATTGGCTAGTATGTGCTAACCAACGGATTACTGAGGGGGATGACAGAGATTCCAACGTGCCTGATTTTGGTGTGAGGTTTTTATGTACATTCTCTGTGGATCATCATTTCATTAGAAACATCTTACAGAAGAATTGGGCAAACATAGTGGAAGATAGGCATCTAAAACAATTGTTGGGTAATTCACCGAACATTACTTTTAGAAAGGGGTTCAACTTAAAAGCCCTATTGGAAAAAAACAACAACACTGGTTTCCAAAGGCAAAAAGGCATGACTAGGTGCGGGTTTTGTAATTATTGTAAATTTATACAAGAAGGGAGCTTTGTTCTAATAAATGGTGTGAAATATAAACTGATGGGGAGCTTTAGTTGCACTTCTAAAGCAGTGGTCTATCTTGCGAGCTGTAAGAAATGCCCAGCTTTCTATATTGGAAAGACTGAGCGGGTACTGCATAAGAGAATATATGAGCATTTATATGCAGTATCCAGGAAGGATGTTAATAACGCACTAGCCTGCCACATCATTGAGCACAAAGACCACTGTTTTAATTTTACTGTCTTAAAGCAAATTAAGGCAGATCCTAACTTAGGCCCATGGCAGATCTTGCTAGAAAAAGAAGAACTTTTATGGCAAATAAGGACGGCCGCGCATACATTTCCAGGTTTAAACGAATCTATTTCCCTAACCTGTATATTAAAACTCCTAGCCATAAGGAGATAATTATTTAGTTCTTAAAGGTTGGGTTTGAGTGTACATTTATTATTCTATATGGGTGTTTTTCACATAAGCAATGCTGGGAGTCACAACATTTGGGGTACAATAGTGACTCTTGTGCACACATTGTTTCATGTATTTTAATGTATTTTAATGTATTTTAATATATATGCATATACTGTTTATTTTGATTTTATTTATTGTATTTTTTGAATTGGTTTGGATCTATTATTATTATCATTATTTATATGTATATTTATTATTTATGATGATAAACATTATTATAATGTTTAATAATTATAGTTTAATTTATTAGTTCTTTATTAATCTATTGCTGGTTGACAGGTTTATGGTAGGGTGCAAGTACATTATGTAGATATTTTGGGTCTACTTATGTACTGTACAGGCATTTATGTCTCTTATAAAGTATAACTGTTACTGTGGATTTAAGCAAGCCGTTTTTTAACAACTTTTATAGAGTGTTTAGATAATTTGTATGAGGCCAACCCTAAATTAGAGGTAGTTAATTGAATAATTATTTTGCTATTTAATATGGATGTGCATTGCCATTTAGTGTTTTGGTTTTGTCTGAGGAAGGAAGGATACGAAGCCTTCCGAAAGTGCTTGTCTTAAAATAAAAGTTCTTACGTTATTTTTATCATTTTCTGTTGCCCTATTTTGACTCTACATTCAAAATTGGATTATCGCTGTGGTTGGTTTTTTATCTGTGCAACAGCTTACTTTGGTGGTGTGGTTCCTTCGCGTTTCTGTTTTACAATAGCCCCTGTGGGATGTACCTCAGCAGACACCTCCATCAACCGTAAAGTCCCCGACAGTACCTCACCAGGAGTATCAAAGAGCTTGCACAGATGCCATGTGTTGCCTGTGTTGCTGGTATCAATAAACATGCTGCACCTTGTACAATTTGAATGGCAGTGAGCTATGCACATGAGAGACCTGAACCCCAGCACTGACTTACATAGGACAAGCTGTACTGCATGATCCATAACAGAGAAGCCACCCCCACCCATGAGTGAACCCCCAGTACAGGCTACCCATAGAGTCACTTATCAATCTTCCTCAATAGGAATCTTGATGAGTGGATGGGAGATGGTAGCTTTATCCTGGGTATCACTGTCATGTCACAGGTAGACAGAGGCACAGTATACTAACCATGACATATGTCATGGCAAACTCCACTTACAATGTGTGTTGAAGGACAAACACACTCTCCAACTAGCATTAGACATGGACTAGGGCACATCGCTAGTGTTTGCAAATGTACACCTATGTTGTGGAATACACTACCAATGTTGGACAAGCCTGGTTTAAGTAGTTCATATCTGAACAGAATGCAACATGGTCAGATGTACACAACTGGCCCCTAACCAGGCTGTTGTGCTCACTATCGAAATGTAAAGCAGTGATAGCACTAAAGCCCAGGATACTGTTCACCACAGTCAAAGTACTACCAGTACACTATACAGTACTACAGTGTTAGGTCAGTGTGAAAGGATGTTGACAACTGTATGCAAAGTATCCCATGCAAACACTGCAGGCACAGTATAATCCTGTTGTGTTCACACACAAAGCAGTTGTACAGTAACTACACAACATGACACACAACACACAACCATAACGGGTGATATTTGTTGAAGTTCACACTCATCCACAAATGTGGTCGGCTGCAGAGTCCAACATATGGAATGCTCACACTGGGCATGCTCACACACTTTGATAAATGAGACATATGTCAGACAACATGCCATGGGAAGGCTGAACTGGGCATGCTCACACACTTAGGCCAAATCTCAGTTTAGCAGTTGGACACACATATCTGGTATTTTTATGTGTTATTCCAGGAACCAACCACATTACAGCAGTCTGCCCAGTGCACACAGTTAAATGACTACAGAGACATACGTGATATAGAGGATCCCTCCCATATGCAAACATCTTCCACAGTTGCACAAGTTGTTCATACAAACAGGGAATGCTATGGCAATAAAGATGTGCAAACAGTCTATCAGCAACAAATAATGTGCATTTGACAATTAAACATATGGGTGTAGAGGTCAACACTAGGCTATTTGACCTAGGGAATGACAGCTTAGCCAGAGTGTGCTTGGTGTCTGCCTCCCCACAGGATGCACATTCCCCTTTCTAAACACCGATGATGTCAGCACTCTATAAGTACAGCAGGAGAAGAGAAACTTTCCAGTAATGCGAATAGCGCACTCTGCTAATGCGTCCGTCGCAAGTGTCATAACATAGTTAGATAGGGGTTTGAATCCTGCAAATGTTAAGTATGAGTGGAGTTGGTGTGTGTGTAAGTCTGTGTGAGAGAAATGTCCCTTTTGGCAACTGGGAAAACACACTACAGGATGCACATTCCCCTTTCTAAACACCGATGATGTCAGCACTCTATAAGTACAGCAGGAGAAGAAAAACCTTCCAGTAATGCGAATAGCGCGCTCCGCTAATGCGTCCTTCTCAAATGTCATAACCTAGTTAAATAGGGGTTTGAATCCTGTAAATGGTAAGTGTGTGTGTTTGTCTGAGGGGGGTTAGCGTGTGTGTAATTGTGTGTGAGAGAAATGTCCCTTTTGGCAACTAGGAGAACAGACTACAGGATGCACATTCCCCTTTCTAAACACCGATGATGTCAGCACTCTATAAGTATAGCAGGAGAAGGGAAACTTCCCAGTAATGCGAATAGCTCGCTCCGCTAATGCGTCCGTCTCAAGTGTCATAGTATAGTTAGGTAGGGGTTTGAATCCTGCAAGTGGGTGTGTTTGGCTGAGGGAGGATTGTGTGAGGGAAATGTCCCTTTTGGCAACTAGGAGAACAGACTACAGGATGCACATTTCCCTTTCTAAACACTGATGATGTCAGCACCCTATAAGTACAGCAAGAGAAGGGGAGCCTCCCAGCAATGTGAATAGCACACTCTGTTAATGTGTATGTCTCGAGTGTCATAACATAGTCAGATAGGGGTTTGAATCCTGCAAATGGCAAGTGTATGTTTTTGGCTGAGGGGGGTAGTGTGTGTGAGGACAATGTCCCTTTTGGCAACTAGGTGAACAGACTACAGGATGCACATTTCCCTTTCTAAACACTGATGATGTCAGCACCCTATAAGTAAAGCAAGAGAAGAAAAGCCTCCCAATAATGCGAATAGCACACTCTGCTAATGTGTCCGTCTTGAGTGTCATAACATAGTCAGATTGGGGTTTGAATCCTGCAAATGGCAAGTGTGTGTTTTTGGCTGAGGGGGGTTAGTGTGTGTGAGGACAATGTCCCTTTTGGCAACTAGGTGAACAGACTACAGGATGCACATTTCCCTTTCTAAACACTGATGATGTCAGCACCCTATAAGTACAGCAAGAGAAGGAAAACCTCCCAATAATGCGAATAGCGCGCTCTGCTAATGCGTCTGTCTCAAGTGTCATAATATAGTTAGGTAGGGGTTTGAATCCTGAAAATGGCAAGTGTGTGTTTTTGGCTGAGGGGGGTTAGTGTGTGTGAGGACAATGTCCCTTTTGGCAACTAGGTGAACAGACTACAGGATGCACATTTCCCTTTCTAAACACTGATGATGTCAGCACCCTATAAGTACAGCAAGAGAAGGAAAACCTCCCAATAATGCGAATAGCGCGCTCTGCTAATGCGTCTGTCTCAAGTGTCATAATATAGTTAGGTAGGGGTTTGAATCCTGAAAATGGCAAGTGTGTGTGTTTGGCTGAGGGGGGTTAGTGTGTGTGAGAACAATGCCCCTTTTGGCAACTAGGTGAACAGACTACAGGATGCACATTTCCCTTTCTAAACACTGATGATGTCAGCACCCTATAAGTACAGCAAGATAAAGGAAACCTCCCAGTAATGCGAATAGCACACTCTGCTAATGCATCCATCTCAAATGTCATTATATAGTTAGGTAGGGGTTTGAATCCCGCAAGTGTGTGCGTTTGGCTGAGGGGGGTTAGATTGTGTGTGAAAGAAATGTCCCTTTTGGCAACTAGGAGAACAGACTACAGGATGCACATTTCCCTTTCTAAACACTGATGATTTCAGCACCCTATAAGTGCAGCAAGAGAAGGAAAACCTCCCAGTAATGCGAATAGCACACTCTGCTAATGTGTCCGTCTCGAGTGTCATAACATAGTCAGATAGGGGCTAGAATCCTGCAAATAGCAATTGTGTGTTTTTGGCTGAGGGGGGTTAGTGTGTGTGAGGAAAATGTCCCTTTTGGCAACTAGGTGAACAGACTACAGGATGCACATTTCCCTTTCTAAACACTGATGATGTCAGCACCCTATAAGTACAGCAAGAGAAGAGAAACCTCCCAGTAATGCAAATAGCACACTCTACTAATGTGTCCATCTTGAGTGTCATAACATAGTCAGATAGGGGTTTGAATTCTGCAATTGGCAAGTGTGTGTTTTTGGCTGAGGGGGGGGTTAGTGTGTGTGAGGACAATGTCCCTTTTGGCAACTAGGTGAACAGACTACAGGATGCACATTCCCCTTTCTAAACACTGTTCAGCTGAAGGCCATGGCTCTGGCACAAGTTGTCTGTTTCTATGATGCCCCTTTGGAAGATGCTTGTGTCAGCTGGAGAGTCGATTATGGTGGCCAGTTCGCAGTCATCTGCATATTTGGTCAGCCACACTCCGTCCATGTTGGCCTGTACCTCCAATAAATATATACCAAACAAGAGAGGTCCCAGGACTGAGCCTTGTGGGACACAACTCGTAACTGGTTTGGAGTCTGGCATGGCTCCAGCAATTCTAACCATTTGGGTTCTGTCCTTGAGCCACTGTGCAATCCATCTAGTGACATAGGGGCTTACATTTAAGCTGGTGAGCTTCTCTAGAATGCCCAAGTGGGGTATTGTTGTGAAGGCTTTTGCAAGGTCCAGGTAGGCTGTGTGAACCACCTTCCCCTCGTCAATGGCCTTGGTGACTGTTTCAAAGAAATCAACCAGGTTAAACCTGGTAGTGCTGGTGTGCTCTCAGTAGCCCTGAACCAGGCATCTGTTACTGCACAGATATCGATGTTCTCCATGCCAAGGAGTGTTTTGGGTGCATGCATCTGGAGGTTTAGACTTCTGGCATTGGGTAGCATTACTCTTAGTATCTTATCCCTTGTGATACCTATGAAGGTGGGTTTGTCATTTGAGCCTTGCCTAACATAGGCACTATGGGGGTAGCAAGAGCCTTTGCCAATATCTGAAAGCCCAGGGGTGACAGGTGCAGGCGGTCCCTAGCAAAGCAGGTAGTTCAACAGAAGATGAATATGTGAAGGTGTAGTGCCTGTGATTAGTTAGCAGTAGCATATATGACTGCTCACGTGGACACATGCCAGGTAAGTCATATGCACTGTGTCACAGGCAATGTACATGTGAACAGGACAAACAGTGACATCCTGTCCAGTGGGACATGGACATACATATAGTAAGCTATGCAGATGGCACTAGGAGTCCACAGAAGCTCTATCACTATGCATTGCAGGTGTGATCAGTGTTCCAGGGTAATTGCAAGCAAACATGCATGCAAACAAAGCTACAGTAAACAGGGCTGCATGTAGTCCATTGTACAACAAACAAGCTGTACCAGTTCCAGTAGGTAACACTGCAAATATGCAGGCACTATGCACATGTACATGGAAATACACGGGTCAGATGGCTAGGGTCCAGTCTCAGTGCACACAAGTGTACAGACCATGTACTGTCAGGATGTACAATAACTGGATGGAAACCCATGTGCTCATACCTGCAGTAATACACATGTCAAATAACAGACACTGAGCCTTCACTCAGTGGTTCCATACTTAGTAGGATGTATGCTACCTGGCCTGCCACCACAGTATCCCTGACATATATGGGGACTCTCCTCCTGTGACAGTTAGTTTTGTGTGTTGGGGCTGTCTAGCATGGTATGAGATGTGAGCATGCAGTGCTAGGGTGCTCCTGTGTGTCCTGTACCAGTTGTGTAGTACTGCACACATATCAACATCCTCAAACATCTGCATTGCAGAGTCCAGTGTGGGCAACATGCCACTTGCAATTTACATGTCCATCATTGCGTATTATTACATTCATTACCTTATCCCCTGTGCTACCTATGTATGTAGCCTTCTGTTGGCATCATTACCACCAGTATGCCGACATGTGCAGATGATACACTATGGTACTTACCATGGGTTGTAGACAACAGGACATGACAATCACACACTGCATCAGGCATGCTGTGATATACCCACAATTAATTCAGCACACAGTACTGTTAACAACATGATACTATTACTACACATCTATGTGGTCACCCTGTGCATCAGCAACATGTTAACCTGTACCTGCACAGTTGTTACAGATTGCAGGAGGTGTCACAGTTTCATCATATGCACAGGGTGTGAACTTGGTATGCCTGAGTCAGCTACCGATACCACCAATTGACATGTATGTGTATGTGTGTTGGTGAGGGACAGCAGTAGAAGGTGGGGCAATGTTGATGCAGTGTGTGCGTGTATGCGGTAGCCCTAGGTGTTGTCAATTCGCATGTGTGTATGGATGCACACAGTTCCACCTCATGGCTGCCATATACTGGTGTTTGTGGACAGCCACAGACTGTACCTGCCAGGTCATACAGATCAGTGTCTCTGGCCACGGACACGGTACCTGTGCCTTGCAGGGGTGCTACGGACCATATCCAGTACCAACCCAGACTGGGTACTGTCATCAGAAGCAGGTGTTCGTTGACTGGACACAGATCCCTGTCGGGCCCGGCCAGAGCCACGTGCACGTGGTTTCCTGGGGTGGTCTGATGACAGCACAGACCCAGCATTGCTGGGGCTGCTGCTGGCACTATGGGGGCGGCCGCGGCCCTGTTGTCATTCGCGACAACTTCCAGCTGCTGCTGTTGCTGGCATACGGCCACGTCGACGCCTCAACCGCCCACCATCGCCCTGGCTCATGGACATGTAGTTGTGGAACCGGTCTAATATGTCCCCACAACGTCTGTCTATGACATCGGTGAAATCACGGATGGCAGCCGCAATGTCACACATACTCTCAGTCATGGCTGTGTGACATGCTGTCAGCTCCCTCAGACCCTGTCTGGTGTACCGTTCCATACGTGACTGTGCCTGCATGACAGCCCAAAACATAGCTGAGGTTGTAAGACCTCTGTGGGCATGTCTGACAGGGGCAGTATGCCCACGGATGCTCCCACGAGAACCCCTGGACATCTGACTGTGTGGTACCATCTCTGGGCCATGCCCATGGCTGCTGTGTGGGGAGGCATGTGCCACAGATACCACATTACCCTGGTCAATGCCCACTGTATGCTGTCCATCACCTAGGGACATTGGTGACAAAGGGTGTATTGGCAGGATAACTGTGCACATTGATGGGGTCGACAGCTGTGTACTGTCAATCGGCTGACCAATGGCAGACCCTGGCATACTTTCCTGTGCCATTACACAGATGTCATCATTATCAGTACCCACGGCACCTGATTCAGGTTCCCTGCTACATGACACCAGAGCAGCAACAGAACCTGTGGGAGGGAAACAGGAAACACAGTTTACAATGTGTACACATTACCAGTGATGCACACATGCACACATGCACAGGTGCACACATGCACACATGCACAGGTGCACACACGCACACGTGCACACATGCACACATGCACACATGCACAGGTGCACACATGCACAGGTGCACACATGCACACATGCACAGGTGCACACATGCACACATGCACACATGCACACATGCACAGGTGCACACATGCACACGTGCACACGTGCACACGTGCACACACACGTGCACACGTGCACACATGCACACATCATGCACACATGCACACATGCACACGTGCACACATGCACCCGTGCACACATGCACACATGCACACAATGCACAGGTGCACAGGTGCACACATGCACACATGCACACAGTTTCACACAATTGTACAGTACCCAGTATGCATGATATCAACACACAGACACAGACACACCTACATTCATACAAAGAGCACTACTAAGTGAACCAAATAGTACTATTACTATCAACACTATTACAGGAATTGTTAATACACACTCGCCAGCATGGATAGGCTGCATTGCTGTTATACCAGAGGGTCCTGCAGACGTGAAGAAACTAATGTCAGTGGGCACAACTGTGCCATTGTTACTGAGTATGATACAGGTCAGTAGTACAACAGTCGCCTTTCACAGGTCAGCTGCTAATATTGAGGATATCACACTTGCACATTAAATACTATGGTGACAGCTACAAACCAAGGACACACCTCACACATGCATTAACTACCAGTGTACACAACAGTCAAGTATACATATGGCATATTACCTGCACGTTCACTGTCTTGCTGCTGCGTGGCTCCAGCCTCCATCATAATGCATGTCTGCTGCTGTTGTTGTTGCTGGCGAACTGGAGCCACTACACTTATGAGTAGTCCCTCCAGTCTGGTGAGTGGGGGATGTGTAGCCACCCCACCACCTGTGGCGACCTGTTGAATGTGGATATCCGACGCACGCTGATGGACATGTCTGATTAAATCACTGCAGTGATGTCGTACCTGCTCATATGTCCTATTATGCGTGCCTATGTCATTTACCCGACGGACAAGGTCTTGCCACAGTGCAGCCCTCTCCTGCTGATTCTGGCTGGTGCGGGAAAAGAGTATTGCATAATCCCGCACCAGGCTCTGGTGTATCTCCTCATCCTCAGCTGTGGAGTAGGTGGGATTCCGCGGGTGGGCCATGTACCTGAGAAAGAAAATAACCTGGTATCAGCAATATATGTCAGCAGAATTTGGCACACATACTACACATGCTACTCAACTGTTATGATACAACATATCTCACATATATAGCATCTGTCTGTCTATTGGTGGATACACATGTAGATGGCCAGGTATCAGTGCTCAGTCAGCAACTGTGCAACAGTACCTGGCACACTCCATATGACATACTACCAAACCCCAGCAGTCAGAACACTGATTCAGGTCAAGAGCACCTCCTCACTCTGGGGGTATGTATCTAGGTACTGTATGGCCTACATCATCAACTACTGTGAGCTGACCACACACTGATTGCCCTGGATATACATATCCCACCTCCACCACCAGCACAAACGACTATAGTGCATAACATTACAGATACAAACTTTACACTTTGTAACAGTGACATGGTATCCTTTCAGCCCACTGGGCCAGTGGCAGATACAACCCACAATGCTGACCCCTACACAATTGCTTTATACAGACATCTCCGAGAATGCATGGATCATGCAATCCCATATATGACCAAGACACTCTCTAGGTTTCGTCAGAATGCAATGACTTCCTCAGATTGGCAAAACCGTTTAATTAATTTTATTGTTAATTGACTGCATTATATATAACTAACTCAGGCAACCCCTGTAACCCCTATAACTAACTCGGCGTAACAATCATAATTCGAACCAGTCCTTGGTGGAACTACTCAAAGTGTTTGAATTTAAACTGTTTAAACTTAAAAAGACTCAGCTGGAGAACAGCTATTTAAACAGAAATATTGAGCTGGGTCTGGTTCCTAAAGGGTTACGCGTTTGGAGATATCCAAACGGATGTGAGAAATATAAAGACATGGTCGAGGAACTGCATAGTTTGTTCAATTCTACGGGAATCCATATTATGGAGCTGATGATTAAGTACAATAATGTGAAAATTGACAAGCTTGTGGTTGAAATAGAGGACACTAATGGTAAAATAATACATGATTTACTATTTGACCAGTTCTATACAAATTACGTTAACATCATTAATGACATTGATCGGAGTTGTGAGAACATATTTAACAAGAAGCTAAGTAAATTGAAACGTGACATTCAAGTTTATGAGAGTGGCGTTGTCTATCCACTCACAGAACGGGAGAATCATCCTAATCCTGCCCATAAAGGGAAAACCTATCGGAGACGAGAGAATTTCGACGTCGATCCACCGGAAGACAACGGAGGTTTCATTAGCCCTAATTCATCTGGAAATGCCCCTTTAGGGGAAGGTGTGCGTCGTTCAGAGAGATTAAAGAACCAGGGGCAACAGGATGAAGAGGACGATGCAGTTTGGATGGGAGCACGGTCAAAACTAAGAAGTCACGGAATTGGCCAGCAGCGCGGCATGGGGAAAGCACACAAGAGTTCGTAAAGCCTCAGGTTAACATTCTTTGGGGTAAGACTTTTGACTTTTTACCGTCCATTAATGATTCAGTATTGTCTTTCTACGAGCGGCCCAATGTGGATAATACAACAGTGTTTTTTGGCTGTGAGTGCACTCAAGAGATAATTAATGGTTGTAGCAATTTACCTAAAGAAAAATCTAAGGTTAATGGATGTGAATTTGAAACCATTATTCATAATGGGAGCCCCAAGGCGTGTGAGCCGTCTGTTTGTTGCGTTACAGATTCGTTTTGTTTTTCCAAGCAGGAAGAAGTTTTTAGTATTACTACTACTACCTTTTTGGAGTCTATTCAAGGTGAACAATATAGTAAGCAACAAACTGGTATTAATCACACTTTGTGCAGTGGGGAAACATGTATTACAAAACTGAATATTTTATGTGAATCATTTTGTACTAAAGATCAAACGGACAGCAGTGGACTCATGACTACTAGTGATAATGTTTGTCACACTAATGTTTTTGAACATGTACAACTTGACCAAGGAACTGTTCAGGCTAACGGTGTGTTAGTGGACGTGGATCCACTGTTAAATTTAAGTGTATATATGCCTCCAATTGTGTTTGATGAAGATGGCAATTTGATTGATTTGGTAAATGTATGTGATAAATCAAACTTAGATTTAATTACTACAGATGTCATTGAATGTAATGTGAGTCATTCGGACAATCTACGAGTAGATATGAAATGGACCAATGTAACATTAGGTGTAAAAGGTATTTGTGGTGTTTTAAGTAATCCAATAATTCTTTCCAACAATGTTGGTGATTTCAAAATTTACAATTATTCCAATATTACACTAGATAGTGAACATGCGGAATTTTTTTCAAAGGGTTTTAACTTCGTACCATCTAGAAAAGGGAATATGGTTGATCTACTGGTGGATTTAAAGCTTTTCACACGGAAAATGAATCTTAGGTATCACTTTAGTGGTAGTGACCCCATAGGTTCAGGCCGATCAACTGCATTGTCAAAACCTAGTATGTTTAATCCTGTGATGAACCCTATCATAGCTTTATTTGAAAGAACATGTGAACAGGATATTAGGAACCATTATAGGAAAAAATGGGACAAGTCACATTACAACATGACAGATAGAGAATATGAAATACTTCACCAAATAAGTGACATAGATAACATAAGAATCATGAAGCCGGATAAGGGTAATGGTGTTGTGATAACCAACAAGCAGGATTATATTAGTATTCTAATGGCCATGCTTTGGGAGGATAACTACATTGAAATGAGTTTGAATGAAATAAATATAGCTTTTAGGAAAGTGGATGCATCCTTAGAAGACATGCTTTTGCAGGGTGAGATAAATGAGGATGATTATGAATATTTGGTAAATAAATTTCCGGTTATCAGTAGTATATTTGGGATACCAAAAATTCATAAGGGTCTTGATAATGTAAAATTTAGACCCATAGTTGATGGTAAGCGAAGTAAGGTTCACTTTATTAGTAAATTTTTGGACTACCATATGAAAATTGGTTTAAGTAAATTTACTCACATCATAAAAGACTCATGGCATTTTTTGGAGAGGATTAAACACATGGATATCTGTAAAAACACTAAGATTTTATTTGTAACAATAGATGTTTGCAATTTGTTCTCAGTAATACCCCACTACGTGGGTCTAACTTGGTTGGAAGAACAATTGTTTGCCTCTGGTATGTATGAGCAGGAACAGATTAATTTGTATATTAGACTTATGGAACTTGTCCTTTGTAATAACTTTATATATTTTGAAGGTCATTACTTTAAGCAAAGAACCGGGGTTGCTATGGGAGCATCTTGTGCTCCCATTTACGCCAATTATATCATGGCGTACTGGGAGGAGCAGTTTGTATTGAACAGTGAGTTTAGACCATACATTAAATTGTATTCACGGTTCCTGGATGATATTTTTATAGTTTGGGTAGGTGACCATTTAGTGTTGGACGCTTTTTTACAGTATATCAATAACACAGTATGGTTCTTACAGTTTACATATGACATTAATGATAGGCAGATTCATTACTTAGATGTTACGTTGGATTATGATATCTCAGAAGGTGTTATTCATTCAAACATATTTAGAAAACCTACGTTTTCCAATTCATACCTGCATCATGATAGTTGGCACCCTAACCATCAAAAGAAGGCCATTATTAAAGGGCAAATGGTTAGGGCTGCACGTATGGTAAGTAGGGCTTCTGATCTTGATGGTGAATTGGACTTCATAGTAACATTGTTTCTAAATAGAGGTTATCCGGAAAAGTTATGTAAAGAGGTTCGGGAAGAGATTTTAGTCAAGAGGAACAATGGTGTTATGCAAGCAATTTTACTGTCGGAAACTGACAAATTTAGGTACAATTGTAATGGTGAGACGACAGTGAATTTGGTAAACGAGTCCATTTTGTTTATTGTTACCTACAATAGGGACACAGAATACATCCAGAGGTATATTTTGAATAATTGGGAGGTTTTTCAACATAGTAATGAGTTTAGTAAGATCTTTAGCAACAAACCTAAATTTGTTTATAAAAAGGACCGGTCATTTAAGGACATTTTTGAAAAGAGTTCTTTTGCACGAGAACATCACACTAATAGGGTAAGGGGCAATTTTAAGTGTGGTAGGTGTTCAACGTGTAGTTATATTCATACCACAGGGGAGAGGTTATCAGTCAATTATTGTAGTATTAATATTTTAGGACATCACGACTGTCACACTAGGAACGTGGTCTATCTTGCTAAGTGTCAAGAATGCAGGGCTTTCTATGTGGGGAAAACCTGCAGAAAATTTAGAGATAGAATTAAGGAACATCTTTTGGACATAAAACACAAAAAATCTACTAACGCACTAGCAAGACACGTGATTGACCACGGAAGCCATAAATTTAAGTTTTGTATTATTCAGCAACTTAACACTGACCCACAAGGTAGGATTACACAACACCACCTGGACATGTGTGAATTTATATGGCAGCTTCGTTTAAATGCCCATAACTTTCCTGGATTAAATGAATTTATTTCGATCAAACCATATCTTAGGCTCAGACAAATTGAGGGTTGATATTATAATTTATAAAATATAATATATATAACATATACACAACTTTAGTGTACAAATTGTATTTTCCATTGTTTACTTAACAATTTCCTATACATTACCTTATATACAGAGTTTAATGCTTATATATTTACATATTATTATTTATATACATACACAAGGTTTATATATATATACATTCATTTTAACATATACAATTGAGTTTGATTAATATTGATTACCACTGTTATTTATTTGTTTTGTTTATACAGAGTGTTTCATCTAATTGTACAGATTTTATGTATTGTATCGGCCTTTATGTTAGGTATATAGAGGCTGTTTGTTTTTAATTGGTCTTAATTAATTTTATTGTTAATTGACTGCATTATATAAACGGTTTTGCCAATCTGAGGAAGTCATTGCATTCTGACGAAACCTAGGTCATTGGCGAGCCGGTTGTGCAGTTGGGTTTGAATAAACTTGGTGGTTGGACCTACGTTTTTCCTGGTTTTATTTGTTTGGTTTCATCTTCATGGTTCTTGGTTTATTGAGCTGTTGCTGAACAATTTGTGTGTGTCTGCTTAATTGCAATTTTCTCTGTCTCTGTCTCTCGCTCTCTCTCTGTCTGACTGTCTCTCACGTCCTTCTCAGGGTGCAATGAAAGTATTGCATGTGTGGACTGGGAGTACAGCATACTTTTGTAGGTATCTGCATATGCCCATGTGATGGCCTCTGCACCAACTGTTAGCCAGCATTTGCTAATTGGATGCAGCCAGTTGTGTACTGATTGCAGTTCTCACTGTGATTTCAGAACAGTGCTATAAAAAGGTATGTGAGATAGGCATAGCCCTTTCAGATTTTAAGGGCAGTGACCATGCTGTTATGCTGTGGACAATGTTCTGTGAGTGTAAAGGTTGGTATCTCTCTCATATTTCCAGGTGTGTTGTAGATTAACATTCCTCCATTCATTTCTCCAGTTTCCTGTACTAACTGTGTATGTACACTGACACCTACAACTACTACTACTGTTAATGTGTGTGTGTGTGCTTTCCTTTCACTTTTGCTTGCACTTTGTTGCTAAGGCTTCAATAGTTGCCCTTTACAGTCACTACTTGTATGCCTGCTAGGTGTCGACTGTAGTGTGCTGCTGTAGCTTTCCTATTTTCCATGTACATTCACACCTTGGAATGCTTGCTATATCTGCTAGGGTGTTACAGCATGCAGTGTGGTCTGGCCATGGTGTGGGCCTTGACATCTATTAGGGTATTTGAGTATGCTGCTGAGCAGGCCCCAGAGACTTTCAGGTTCATCTGTTATGTGCCTCATGGAATGGTACATATCAGTGGGGTACACCCATTAAAATGTCTGGTATGCTGCAGTTGTGACTGTGGGTTAGCATGAGCATATGTATTACTACACTTTTTCTGCCATGCAAGTGATGAATACTTTCAGGACTCCATAGTTACCATTGCATGTGTTAAACCTTTCTGCCTACTGTTTGTACATTTCACATGGGGTCTGTGGGGCATCCCTGTAAGTCATTCACTGTTGCTATGTCTAGGCTCTTAACTATTCAAATATGGTGGTGTCAGACCCGTCATGTGTACAGATATTTGCAGGTTGTCCACATTTCTGCCTCATATTTTGGTCAATATCTCATGCACACCTTTTTCTGGCAAGTCACTCTGGGCTCAAGTCAGAATATGGTGACAAACATTCAAGTTTCAGACTGCATACCCTTCCAAACATCCCACAAAGTGCAGACCCTGTTACTGTCTGAACTGTCTGCATTTGTTGTAACATTATTTGTAATGTGTCCCTGGTTTTGGGCCTTTGCTCCACATATTTTATTACTTGGTCCAGATGTGTTCCTGTAAGAGGTTGTGGGGTATGGGCAGTGCTTATCCTGCTGTGAGTATGTGTGTGGCTTGCAAGGTGCTATAGTGACATTATTACCTACTAGCTTCCAACTAGCATGGCTGTTTCTGTTCACACACTACTATTATGGAAATCCACTAGTTTTGATAGTAATTCTAAATGGCATGCTTTGTGTACTACACATCTATATTCCCTTTACATTCATTCCTACTGTTAGATGATATATTTATTTTAGCACAATGTTATTGTATAAGAGTCATGGCTTAGTGGTAAGTCATGCAGACTACTGTTTCCAAGGTCCTGGGTACGGGACTCACAGTGGGATTTTATTTTGCTTTTGAGCTGAGTACAGGACCTGTCAATCAAAGTGACTAAGGCACTTTTAAGCAGTTAGAACCGGGTTAGCGCTGGTTTGCGCAGAGCTCACGCATGCGCACTGGCGGTTAGCTCCGCGCACACCCGCTTACAACCGCTTAATCGTGCTTACTCTTGCGCACACCCGCGCTATTTTCTTTGAAAGAAAAGAAAATGAGGAGACAGGAAAGTGGTGAAAAAGGGGTCACAAAGAGGGTAAGACAGTAGGGAAACAAGCTTGGGATGTGCAGGAGGGATGTAGGTAAGGCCTATAGCTGCCCATTTCTTCATCAGCAACAGCTGTGCATATGTATGTAATTTGGTGTGACATTTGAAACCTTCCACCCCTGAGAGAGGTGTCAGGACAACAATAATACTTGTTGTACAGCCAATTGTAATTGATAGGTTCCATGTCCAGTAGACATGTGTGCGGAATGGGCAGCTATGTATGGGGCATAATTTTTTTGTGGGTACAGAGTGCCTTTTTTTTTTTTCAGGTGAGAGTGGTATGTCAGGTATAGGAAGTCGGTACAGCTGGGGAGGTAGGTTGGGTAGGTAAACAGACAAGACAAACAAGACACATACAGGGGCGGTGTATGACACGTGCGGGGGGGTTACGCAATTGACGGGGACGGAGGTTTGGATATCCAGAGCCCATGAGCCCACAGATGGCAACAGTGGAACTGATATCCCCACCCATAGGCAGTTGCCACTGTTCCTTCACTGCCCAGGATGGGGCTGTGCTGGGGGCTGTGTAGGCGGGGCAACAGGCATGCCCGTTAGTTGCGCCACCCGTGCCTTGAGCTGGCGTAGGGGCTCGAGAACAGAGTCCCGAATCTCCCTACGCACCACAGTGCAGATGCTACGTAGGGTGAGTGGTGGTTCTCCTCTGGCCACACTTGCAGAGGGGGGTGAGCCCCATCCCCTGCAGCGCTTCCACCCGCAGGTGGCACAGGGCCACCAGAGGAGGGTCCGGACTCGGCACTAGTGCCAGGTGCACTCGCCAGCTGAGGTGGGAGAGGTGGGTCCGCTGGAACCCGCCTTCCCTGTCGTCCTATGTTTTGCATTATGTCATGACAGTTTGGGTTAGTGACATATAATACCATTCACAATTAGTTGTAACAGCATGCGTTAGTATTCCCATTAACCAAACACCCAGATATTCACACCATTGAACAGCGTGCATAACACATGCATAATTTGAACAGAAATACACAGTCCAACAACATGTAGGGTTAATTGATGGCAACAGGCCATCAGGTGTGGATGTATGAACAGGACAGATGCATCAACGGACATGCAAATATATATGACCGAACAGGACAAACGTCCAGGGGTGTTAATTGTGATTGCACATACCATTTTCACGTGGAATGGGTTATATGTGGTTATAGGGTGGGGTGAAGAAAGTAATATTAACACCTTCGAATAACAATACATATGCTGTACATTTCTAATAGCTACAGTTATATACACACTACTGTTCTAACTACAGTTTCCTATATGATAACTATTTCAACTTGGTGATAGGACTGTTACTGCAACATCAATATACATTTTATGGTTCTTCATACACATTCATATCTAGCTTTGTTCAGCTGCATTATCCTGCTACATTTGCTTTATATAGCTGTAGACAAGTGTGGATGTTTGGTATATCAGACAATCATCCTATCTGCATATTGCAGACTGAGAGCAACATATCCAGATTTTGGGATACACATTCAAGATGCAGCAACACTTTGAACAGATTTTGCTGTTTGGTTTTGAATCTCACATGCATGTCATTCTGTTTTGACTGCAGTATACTTTATTCAGGGGTTATTACTACTGTATTGCTGGATTCATGACACTTTCTCACACTCTCTCACTTGCTTTCATTTTACTATTCAGGATGGTACGTCTAGGCTTTATTGACATGTTTTACCAGTAGTTATTACAATCCTTTCCAGCAGTCTCACTTCTGTCATGTTTCAGTATTTCCACAGGGATATATTTCACACATGTGATTTCATCATCTTCTGCAGCTATACTTTTCAGCCTGCTGCAGGTTGTGTACTATTTTCTTACAGGCAGGGCATTTTTATTTCAGAATATATGTCGGACAGTTTCATGTTTAGGTTAAACTTACAGGCTGAAACACACTTTTGTAATCAAGCAATACTTGCATACACTTTCACACTGTTACTTGCAGATTGTATTCCTTACTGACTACACTGCACTCTTTTGCTGACTGTCATACTTTTATATTTCTTTACATTTACTGGTAGTGGATTACTGACCTGCCTGGTGGTGCAACCGCACCAGCCTATCGCCATAGGCTCTGCGGTTTGCAGAACGCACACCTGCAACTGTAATATAAATGAAGTAATATTGGAATACACATCTCCATAATATCAGCTAGTTTAATTTCTTACATACATAATAAAATGTTACTTACTCAGTAGTGGGGCGTTGGGTGTTTGCCGGGCCTCCTGGATCCAAAGGTTCAGTTTGTCCTGCTTGCGTCTCTTCAGGTCCGCTTGGTGGTGACGGACCTGCTCACCAGTCCTTGGAATCCCTGTGGCACTGGTGAGATCATGAGCCAACCGGTCCCACGCCTCGGCCCTGTATGCTCCCCAGAGGACCTGGCCCTGCATGAGTTGGGCCTCATGATTATGGACTAGGAGCCAGCCCATGTACCTGGACTCCTCAACACCCCACCTCTGTGCTCGAAAGCAACTACCCTCTCCTACTCCTGTCATTCTGCCTGCAGGTCAGTTCTACAATCGTTTATGCTGTGT
The DNA here is from genome assembly GCF_019279795.1 of Protopterus annectens. Classification (NCBI taxonomy): domain Eukaryota; kingdom Metazoa; phylum Chordata; order Ceratodontiformes; family Protopteridae; genus Protopterus; species Protopterus annectens. The sequence goes on from NC_056735.1 coordinate 1,397,151,074, forward strand.
ATTCCCGCCTTATGGGGCTTATATAGTCCGTTTTTCCCGCACATATCTGTGATTGGCCATTTTGGAATTGTATCAACTTCAGTAAACCTGCATTGTCATGCTCTAGTTTGTATTCATTCCTATATATTAGCTATTATTGCATTTAAAGGTACTGCTGTCATGGCTTAGTGGTTCTGTACCTTGACTATGGTGTATAGTATCCTGGGTTCGAACCTGGCCACTGCGTTTTATTTTTTATGACTGTCTAGACATGCTGAGGGGTGTGTCTGTGTAAAGGCAGTTTTGATACGGCTTGCTCAACATTGCCCGTCGGTTAGCTTGTTTGCGCGGTGCGCAGCTCCGCGCAAACGGCGTACGCTGCTTTAAGCCTCATTTGGCTATCGGCACGCATATTATGCTCAGCTCAGTCAGGGGCACATAGATTTAGTGTGTTAGACCACTGCTCAGCTACGGGCACTCATTTTGCGCCAGTTAAACCACTGCTCAGCTACGGGCACATGCACTCACTCTGTTAAACTGTAGCTCAGCTATGAGCACATCTGGCATTTTTTATTCTTTTGTTACCTCACATGTCTTCAATATAAATGGGCTATTTCATTACATTTTACATAACTTGTGGTTTTATGTGTACATATTTGTCAGGGACTTGTTTCCTGCTTATTTTGAAAAAAAAAATTGGTGTTGTGGGGGCTCGAACCATGAATGCCTGCTCTTCAGCCAACATCTCTTCCCCTACGCTATTGCTTCTTGGCTTATTTTGCATATTTAGTTCTTATATGCTTTCCCACTGACTGCTAACTGTAGCTGCGCTACGGGCACGCCCGCGCAAACGAGCGCACTCACGGTTAAACATCTTTACAATTTAAAAAAAAATATAACATGTTTATTTATATATATTTTATGTTCATAGTCTGTGGGGGCATGTGTTGTGTTGTGTTTATTCACATTTCCGTGGACTCTGTTGTGGGTGTTTACTTTGGGCACTTTTACACTTCTGGGGGCGTGTCCGCTTGCAGGGCTCAGCCTACAGACACGCCCCCTACTGTCTTACACGGACCGTGTTAGACTTAGGTGTGATTCAGCATGCTCTCATGAATATGCAAAGTATGCTGACATCACTCCGTTTAACTGCAGCCTCCGTGTAAGAGTTATAACTCTTACACGGAGGCTTCGTGAATCCTGGGCTACATCTGGTCAAATTCGGAACAATTTACAGGTAACTTTGGATTTGTACATGTGTGACGCTCCTCTTTTGGGCCAGTAATCCTCACCACTGACACCGGTGAAGGATGTTCACTTGGAACAACAATAGATACACACAGTAATTTCAGAAGCAGCTCACACACACACACACACACACACACACACACACACACACACACACACACACACACACACACACACACACACACACCTGGAAAAGGCTGGCACCAATTTTTAGCTATGACCCACTGCCCAGACTGTAAGGTAGGTACTACTACTAGAACACTCCAAAGCCAGCTTCTCTAAGATTCTTACTTTTTTTAAACAATGTCATTGCTCAGATTAATTGTAATGTTTTTATCCAGCTTCTGCATTGTAGGGAGTGGTATATCTACAGGTTGCTGAGGTGTGTAGGGAGTGGTATATCTACAAGTTGCCGAGGTGTGTAGGGAGTGGTATATCTACAGGTTGCTGAGCTGTGTAGGGAGTGGTATAGCTGCAGGTTGCGGAGTTATGTAGGGAGTGGTATATCTGCAGGTTGTTGAGGTGTGTAAGGAGTGGTATATCTACAGGTTGCTGAGGTATGTAGGGAGTGCTATATCTACAAGTTGCTGAGGTGTGTAGGGAGTGGTATATCTACAAGTTGCTAAGGAATGTAGGGAGTGATATATCTACAGGTTGCTGAGCTGTGTAGGGAGTGGTATATCTACAGGTTGCTGAGGTATGTAGGGAGTGCTATATCTACAAGTTGCTGAGGTGTGTAGGGAGTGGTATATCTACAAGTTGCTGAGATGATTGCCTGAAGCATGAGGCACTGAGGGACATAATGTTGTTCACTGTTTTCCACAGGAAATCACAGCTGCTTTATCGTTAAGTGTACACTAGCAGTGATTTCCTTCTTTTAAAAGATCTCTCCCTTTTTCAAGTTGGTGCAACTGTAGAGTTATGCTCTCTCTCTCTCTCTCTATATATATATATATATATATACATATACATATATATATATATATATATATATATATATATATATATGTGTGTGTATATATATATATATATATATATATATATATATATATATATATATATATATATATATATATGTATATATATATAAAAACTCTAATGTCTGGTATTGAGATAACTCAGTGCTGTGAATTGAGGAGTGAACCGATGGG
>NC_056735.1:1397158451-1397258451 GCF_019279795.1 Protopterus annectens
AGTGGAATATCTACAGGTTGCTGAGGTGGGTAGGGAGTGGTATATCTACAGGTTGCTGAGCTGTGTAGGGAGTGATATATCTACAGGTTGCTGTGCTGTGTAGGGAGTAGTATATCTACAGGTTTCTGAACTGTGTAGGGAGTGGTATATTTACAGTTTGCTGAGGTGTGTAGGGAGTGGTATATCTACAAGTTGCCCAGGTGTGTAGGGAGGGGTATATCAACAGGTTGCTGAGCTGTAGGGAGTGGTATAGCTACAGGTTGCTGAGGTGTGTAGGGAGTGGTATATCTACAGGTTGCTGAGGTATGTAGGGAGTGGTATATCAACATGTTGCTGAGGTGTGTAGGGAATGGTATATCTACAGGTTGCTGAGGTGTGTAAGGAGTGGTATATTCACAGGTTGCTGGGGTGTGTAGGGATTGTTATATCTACAGGTTGCTGAGGTATGTAGGGAGTGGTATATCTACAGGTCACTGAGGTGTGCAGGGAGTGGTATATCTACAGGTTGCTGAGATGTGTAGGGAGTGGTATATCTACAGGTTGCTGAGGTGTGTAGGAAGCGGTATATTTACAGGTTGATGTGGTGTGCAGGGACTGGTATATCTACAGGTTGCTGAACTGTGTAGGGAGTAGTATATCTACAGGTTTCTGAGCTGTGTAGGGAGTGGTATATCTACAGGTTGCTGAGGTGTGCAGGGAGTGGTATATCTACAGGTTGCTGAGGGGTGTAGGGAGTGGTTTATCTACAAGTTGCCCAGGTTTGTAGAGAGTGGTATATCTACAGGTTGCTGAGCTGTAGGGAGTGGTATATCTACAGGTTGCTGAGCTGTAGGGAGTGGTATAGTTGCAGGTTGCTGAGGTATGTAGGGAGTGGTATTTCTACAGGTTGTTGAGGTGTGTAAGGAGCGGTATATCTACAGGTTGCTGAGCTGTGTAGGGAGTGGTATATCTACAGGTTGCTGAGGTATGTAGGGAGTGCTATATCTACAAGTTGCTGAGGTGTGTAGGGAGTGGTATATCTACAAGTTGCTAAGGAATGTAGGGAGTGATATATCTACAGGTTGCTGAGCTGTGTAGGGAGTGGTATATCTACAGGTTGCTGAGGTGTGCAGGGAGTGGTATATCTACAGGTTGCTGAGGGGTGTAGGGAGTGGTTTATCTACAAGTTGCCCAGGTTTGTAGAGAGTGGTATATCTACAGGTTGCTGAGCTGTAGGGAGTGGTATATCTACAGGTTGCTGAGCTGTAGGGAGTGGTATAGTTGCAGGTTGCTGAGGTATGTAGGGAGTGGTATTTCTACAGGTTGTTGAGGTGTGTAAGGAGCGGTATATCTACAGGTTGCTGAGGTGTGTAGGGAGTGGTATATCTACAAGTTGCTGAGATGATTGCCTGAAGCATGAGGCACTGAGGGACATAATGTTGTTCACTGTTTTCCACAGGTAATCACAGCTGCTTTATTGTTAAGTGTACACTAGCAGTGATTTCCTTCTTTTAAAAGATCTCTCCCTTTTTCAAGTTGGTGCAACTGTAGAGTTATGCTCTCTCTCTCTCTCTCTATATATATATATATATATATATATATATATATATATATATACATATATATATATATATATATATATATATATAGATATATATATATTGATATATATAAAAAACACTAATGTCTGGTGTTGAGATAACTCAGTGCTGTGAACTGAGGATTGAACTGATGGGTTAAGTAACCTGAGAAGTTACTCAACATAATAGTACAATGGAAAGTAAGAGGAATGCTGATTAAGCCCATTGTTGTTGGCACAGTTTGCTTGTGAGATGGAAGTTAAATTAGGCAATATAAAAGAATTGGTAAGTCTAAGCATACTCTGTAATAGATGTTAACACAGCAATGAGCAGTTGAACATGTTTTAGCTAAGTGCAGATCCTATAATCCATTCCAGACATTGTCTCCTGACCTTTCATTGTGAAATACCAGGTATTGTAATAAAGATGCTGTCATAATAAATTAAGCAAACTGCTTGTGTCATTAATTTTTACATTCTACTCAATTTAATACTCCTGTGTTGATAATATTTTGTTACTTGTGCATACTTACAAAATGATATGGTTAACTCTGAACATGTGAAGTAGAGATATTTCTGTTTGTTTTTATGTTAAAGACTACATCTGGTCAAATTCTGAACAATTTACAGGTAACTTTGGATTTGTATATGTGTGACGCTCCTCTTTTGGGCGAGTAATCCTCACCACTGACACCGGTGAAGGATGTTCACTTGGAACAAAAATAGATACACACAGTTTTTTCAGAAGCAGCTCACACACACACACACACACACACACACATGGAAAAGGATAGCACCAATTTTTAGCTATGCCCCACTGCTCAGACTATACGGTAGGTACTGCCACCAGAACACTCCAAAGCCAGCTTCTCTAAGGTTCTTACTTTTTCTAAACAATGTCATTTCCCAGATTAATTTTAATGTTTTTATCCAGCTTCTGCATTGTAGGGAGTGGTATATCTCACAGGTTTCTGAGGTGTGTGGGGAGTGGTATATCTACAGGATGCTGAGATATGTAGGGAGTGGTATATCTACAGTTTGCTGAGGTGTGTAGAGAGTGATATATCTACAGGTTGCTGTTGCTGAGGTATGTAGGGAGTGGTATATCTACAGATTGCTGATGTGTGTAGGGAGTGGTATATCTACAGGTTGCTGAGGTGTGTAGGGAGTGGTATATCTACAGGTTGCTGAGGTATGTAGGGAGTGGTATATCTAAAGGTTGCTGATGTGTGTAAGGGTAGTTTATCTACAGGTTGCTGAGGTGTGTATGGAGTGGTATATCTACAAGTTGCCGAGGAGAGTAGGGAGTGGTATATCTACAGGTTGCTGAGCTGTGTAGGGAGTGGTATAGCTGCAGGTTGCTGAGTTATGTAGGGAGTGGTATATCTGCAGGTTGTTGAGGTGTGTAAGGAGTGGTATATCTACAGGTTGCTGAGGTATGTAGGGAGTGCTATATCTACAAGTTGCTGAGGTGTGTAGGGAGTATTATATCTACAGGTTGCTGTTGTGTGTAGGGTGTGGTATATCTACAGGTTACTGATGTGTGTAGGGAGTGGTATATCTTCAGGTTGCTGAGGTGTGTAGGGAGTGGTATATCTATAGGTTGCTGTTGCTAAGGTATGTAGGGAGTGATATATCTACAGGTTGCTGAGCTGTGTAGGGAGTGGTATATCTACTGGTTGCTGAGGTGTGTAGGGAGTGGTATATCTAGAGGTTGCTGAATTATGTAGGGAGTGGTATATCTAAAGGATGCTGAGGTGTGTAGGGAGTGGTATATCTACAGGTTGCTGAGGTGAGTAGGGAGTGGTATATCTACAAGTTGCCATGGTGTGTAAGGAGTGGTATATCTACAGGTTGCTGAGTTGTGTTGTGTAGGGAGTGGTATATCTGCAGGTTGCTGAGGTATGTAGGGAGTGGTATATCAACAGGTTGCTGAGGTGTGTAGGGAGTAGTATATCTGCAGGTTGCTGAGGTATGTAAGGAATGGTATATCTACAAGTTGCTGAGGTGTTTAGGGAGTAGTATATCTACAGGTTGCTGTGCTGTGTAAGGAGTGGTATATCTACAGGGTGCTGAGATGTGTAGGGAGTGGTATATCTATAGGTTGCTGAGGTGTGTAGCGACTAATATATTGCTGAAGTATGTAGGGAGTGGTATATCTACAGGTTGCTGAGGTATGTAGGGAGTGGTATATCTACAGGTTGCTGAGATGATTGCCTGAAGCATGAGGCCCTGAGGGACATAATGTTGTTCACTGCTTATCACAGGTAATCACAGCTGCTTTATTGTTAAGTGTACACCAGCAGTGATTCCCTTTTTTTAAAAGATATCTCCCTTTTTCAAGTTGGTGCAACTGTAGAGTTATGCTCTCTCTCTCTCTCTCTCTCTCTCTATATATATATATATATATATATATATATATATATATATATATATACATATATATATATATATATATAAAACACTAATGTCTGGTGTTGAGATAACTCAGTGCTTTGAACTGATGAGTGAACCGATGGGTTAAGCAATCTGAGAAGTTACTCAACATAACACTACAATGGAAAGTAAGAGGAATGCTGATTAAGCCCATTGTTGTTGGCACAGTTAAATTAGGCAATATAAAGGAATTGGTAAGTCTAAGCATACACTGTAGTAGACGTAACACAGCAATGAGCAGCTGAAACTGTTTTAGCTAAGTGCAGATCCTATAATCCATTCCAGAGATTGTCTCCTGACCTTTCATTTTGAAATACCAGGTATTGTAATAAAGAAGCTGTCATAATAAATTAAGCAAACTGCTTGTGTCATTAATTTCTACATTCTGCTCAATTTAATACTCCTGTGTTGATAATATTTTGTTACTTGTGCATACTTACAAAATGATATGGTTAACTCTGAACATGTGAAGTAGAGATATTTATGTTTGTTTTTATGTTAAAGACTACATCTGGTCAAATTTTGAACAATTTACAGGTAACTTTGGATCTGTACATGTGTGACGCTCCTCTTTTTCGGCCAGTAATCCTCACCACTGACACCGGTGAAGGATGTTCACTTGGAACAAAAATAGATACACACAGTATTTTCAGAAGCAGCTCACACACACACACACACACACACACACACACACACACACACACACACACACACACACACACACACACACACACACACACACACCTGGAAAAGGCTGGCACCAATTTTTAGCTATGCCCCACTGCACAAACTATAAGGTAGGTACTGCTGCCAGAACACGCCAAAGCCAGCTTCTCTAAGGTTCTTACAAGGGTCCACACCGACAAGTGGTAAAGTTGAGATAAAATAAACCAAAAATCCAAACCACCATTGGGAAGTTCTACATGCAAGGAAGACTGTATGTGCCTCCTTTAGGCATCAATCGCAGAGCTTGCCAGGTGCCATGGGGCACAAGAGGGTTAAGGCACACTCCCCAGCAGTTGTACAATACCGTGCCAGTGTCTTCAATCTCCTCCAGACCTCAGATGTAGGTCAGGTTGAACCTGGGGAAGGCTAAGTTAGGTGCAGTAGATCTTGTGAACAAGGAGCTGAGGTAGTGGTGCTGATGGTCAGCTGTAGGAAGGTAGAGAAAAAAAACTTTTCCTCCTGGAAGCCAATGATCATGTATTACAGTGCACAACTGGGTGTTAGCTATATACTTGCTTAGCAAATCAGATTTAGTGGAAGGCAACTCAGCTTAGGAAACTCTTGACTGTACAGAACAAAAGGAATGAGCTAGGTTCTGAACATTACTTTTAAGGATTAATATTTCCTTTTTCTTTTTTGTTGTCTTTTTAATATTTTTGAGCTGTCTTTTATGGACCTTAGCTGCCAATGGTGCCTGTCCTTGATCTTGAATGTTGTAAGACACCTAACCTCTCAGGTTAATCCAATATTTGAATCATAATCAAAATCTGATTAAGGCATCCTAGTACAGCGTCATATTTGCCACAATAAGGACTTTTTAATTTATGCCATACTTATGCACTGCCTCTTACCCATTGTAATTGTCTTGCTTAGTAGAGTGTATATTCTAGCTTACAGCATTGACAATCAGAACTAGATGAATGCTGCATTAGCTTTTTAAGTGAAGCTCATATTCAGCAGTGAAATGGAGAGACTTGTTTTATTAAGTTGAAGATGCTTCTGTAAAATGCTCAGCTGCTTCCATTCATGCACACACAGTTTGAACTATAGCTCTGACAAACATACTTTATTTTGTCTAACAGTGAAGATCCTCATTCTGAAATGAATTGCATATGGTCAGTTGAATTTCCCAGTACATTTATTTATTTATTTTCAATGGTCCCTCATTGCTGTGACTCTACTCTTTCCATCCCTTACCAGGTGGGACCTGACTACAACACAGCTATTTGCTGAGTAACTATCAAGTGATTTTAGCTATGCCCTACCATTCTCCTGCAATACCTGTGAGATCCCAAGAGGAGGGCATGTAGTCGTCTGGTGTGAGAGCTTGTCACCCACTTTTGAGAGTGACTGTACCCTCATACCCCTGTGCATTTTGAAAGAAGACAGATGTCTCTGTCCAACTTTGAGTCTGATCCCAGTTCCCCTAAATTATTCCCTCACAATAAAAGCAAGCAGACTTCTCATTATTCCTTTTCCTCCTCAGTCAGATCCTCTAGTGCTAGAGTTACTAATCCAACCCTGGCCCATTGTGTCATAGGCAGGCCTCCATTTTTCTATGCCAGAGAGTGAGTTCTATGCACTTACAATGAAAATTGTCACTGTTAAAAACAGAATCTTCAAAATCATGGTTGCCTACAGATTTCTTTGGAGTTGGAAGTCAAAATTAAACATGAGGTAGCATACCACAATATTCAATAAGTAAATATGGCTGCCAGCCACAATCTGCTTCTATGGTTCTCCAAGAGACACCCAGCATCTTTATATTACTCCTTCAACGTGGATAATGCTGCCTGTTGTCTTTGTTCTTCATTACTGAATGGTGACCTAAAGGAAGCTGAGTGATGTGACAGGGGGCTTATGCAGTCAGAGAAAACAGAAATATGTGGCAGTAACCAGTAGAGAGGCAATCTTCACTTTGCCACAGAGCCTCTCTACATTAATCACATCAGTGCAACATAGAGGGTTGTATTCATAGTCCTGGGTTTTGCACTTGTATAGCAGTTATCCACGAAGAGTGCTGCTACTCCTATATGCAAATTCAATATGCACAGGTTATTTGCTCTGAATAAGCAAATCTGAAAGCATTTTGACAAACATGCCTACTTAAAGCAAAAGTGTGAACTAGCTGCAGGTAACTGTTAAATATATGCTCAGGACTATGTGAAAGCTTAGGCTTCAAATGATTTTGTATATACTCAGATTTTGAGGATGAACATAGCTATGCACAGTCTCACTTGGAGGAATTAAAGTAAGTGTCAGGCAGCACAGCTTTAATTACTAATATTTAAACAAATAAAGGGGTTTAAATGTTTTATATAGGGTTTCCTTCATTTAGACTTCCTGATTGGTTTCTTAAAAAATAATGGAAAAGAGGAGCAAGAAAAGACTGGAAAAGGTAAGACATAACAAAGAGGGCAACAGAGAAGCAAAACACCAAGAGGGTTGTGGTAGAGGAGGTGGAAGTAGAGGGGCACTATGTTTTTTTGTCATGGAGAGAGGGTAGTATGGGTGTAATGTAGATAAGACGGTGTAGGAGGGAGGCTAAGGGAAGGAATGAAGGAGGTGAAGAGAAGTCCAGCCTAACAACTATTCCCAGTCTACAAGGCCTCAAATGTTTCCACTGCCTGTTGGTGTTGCAGTGGTGGAACCCAATGTTTACAAGGCAAGGATCTGTGGTTGTGCTGTGGTTGGCATTGACTGGGGTATGAGCCTTTTATCCAGTGTACAGAATGCTCAATTGGCTGAAGAAGTCTGTCCATGACCTCAACTAAGTTCATGAGGCCCATGTTCAATGAGGTTTGCTAGACTGCCATGTGTCAGGGTGCCTACAGGATCAGAGCTACCTCCCTAACTTTTTAAGGACATCCTTGGATGGGCAGAGGGTGAATTTCCCTGACCTGGGAGGCAAATAACTGGACTGCTCCTAAGGATAATGGATCTGTAGGAAAATGGACAGAAATAGGAGAGTAAGAAAATAAGGAAGGACAAAGAAATGCATAATTAAAATAAGAAAAAAAGAGAGAAAGGAGCGAGGAAAGACAAGGAAGAAATATACACCATAAATTTACACATAATGTTACACATTATTCATCCCATGTCATATCCTGTACTGTTTCTTGTACTCCTTCTATCAGTGAACTTTATTTTTATTACATCTTTATTGAACTAAAACAAAATGTATGAGAAATGCTTATGCATACATGGGAACAATGAGTATATTGCTGTCAAGTATTGGTGGCATTTACCTTTGCAGTCTAGTGATAGTAATGAGATATGGTTTAACAAAAGAAATCAGAATACATTTGAAATTCCTGCCTGATATAGATTTGGTTGCAATACTGTACTGAAAAAATTTAGTCCTATGATAATTTTGTATAATTACTGTTGCAGTTATTTAGTAATAAAATCAGTTAAAGACAAAAAACATCATTTACTAATTGACATTTCTTTTTGAGAATGTTAAGAACTTCATTATTACCAGCACCCTTAGTCAATCTGGTTGATGCCTTGCATTGTTGACTAATGTTATTATACTCAGCTTCCTCTTTGACTGCACAGAGAAGACGTAACTACATTTTTATGTACCTGTCTCTCAGTTTTTTTCCCTTAACATTTCTAATAAAACTACTAGTGCTACTCTGTAAGGCATTTCAATTACTGTTGTACTTGATCAGAATGTCATTTCATTTCTTTAAATATCTATTCACATTTGTATTATCATAGTACACCAGAGCACGTACAGAAAGCCTAACACAGGTTATGTCACAGCATGAAGAGTCCCCGAAGTAAAGAAATACAGGAGAAGTGAGAGATATCCAAAGAAGAATATGGACATTGGAAAGAAAAAGAGATTTAATACAGTGCAGTGTTTATGCAAAGGATCAAGCAAAACCAATCAATACAAAAAAGGACAACCAGAGATACGTGAAGAGAAATACAGGCAAAATCATTTGGATAATGAAAATTTCACAATACAAAACAAAATAAATTAATAAATAAAACAAAGGGGCAGTAGAAAAGAGGATTAGCAATGGAAAAGTTAAAGAAATAGAAACTGAAATTATAGATTACCTGTAAACTGAATGATTTACTGTAGAAAATCCAACTCTGGCAACATCAACCATGCCAATGGAAAATAGATGCATGACTGCCGAATCATACACCAATGCACTGTACAAACACATACATAAATGCACGGAACTAGCCATACCCAACAGATCCAAGATGCCGTCCTACAAAAAATGAAGCCAATCTGGTGGTCCCCTGCCATTAATAAACTCTACAACAGAAGGAAGAAACTGTTGCAGAAAAAGGTGAAGTCCCAAGACCAGGAAAAACTCCCTTATTAGCCTAAACAAAAAGTTGATATCCCTCATTAAAACCTCTAAAGTCAGCTATGAAGGCAGAATTATGGCAGACACTAAAAACAACCACAAAGCCTTCTATAGTTATATCAAGAATATCCACTGCAATACTCAGGTTTGCTCTGAGTTACTGCACAATGGCACCTCCTATACTGAGCCAACAGATATTGCCATTATACCAGTCGACAGAGTCAGTGCCAACTTTACCCCTCTCTCCCCTCCCCAAAGGGCAAATCACAATACTGGAAGAATGCCAGGCACCCAGCATTACTGCTGCACAGGTTAAAGCTGCATTTTCCAAGGTCAAGAATACAGATTCCATAGGATACATCAATATCCCTGGCTGTGTTTTCTACATGAACTACAAAGTGAACTGGCACCTCATCTGTGTGTCCTGTTCATACACAGCCTCACCTCAGGATTTGTCCCTACTGAATGGCGGACTGCTACAGTCATCCCTCTCTATAAAGGGGGAGCAACTACAGACCCTGGGAATTATTGCCCCATTAGCCTGATGACTCTGATATGTAAGGCTATGGAGCACATCATCATGGACCTAATTAATAAGGATATAGGCAATCTCCAAACTCTAGATCTCATGCAATTTGGTTTTCTGAAATGTAGATCATGCCTGCTCAACTGAGTTGATTTCTTTGAGTCAGTCACCAGAGCTGTGGATGAGGGTAAAGCAGTTCATACAGCCTACCTCGATCTGGCCAAGGCCTTTGATACCATTCCCCACTCAGGAATTATTGATAAACTCACCAAATATGGCATCAACCCCTATATCACTAGATGGGTTGCAAATTGGCTCACAGATAGACCCCACAGTGCGAAAGTAGCAAACTCCAAGTCAGACAACTGACCAGTCATGAATGGAGTCCCACAGGGATCAATCCTGGGTCCTCTGCTGTTTGGCATCTACATCTCAGAAGTCCAGGCCAACACGGACGGACTCTAGCTGACTAAGTTCACAGACGACTGCAAGCTGGGAGCCATCATTAACTCCCCAAGTGATACAGACATCCCACAGAAAGGCCTCACTGAGACAAATGACTAGTGTTGAAACCATGGCCTTAAGCTTAATGCCAAAAAATGTGTCATCATCCCCTGTGGGAAAAACTCAGTTCCCACTAATTACCACATCGATGGGAGCCCACTGAACACTAAAGGCGTTATAAGAGATCCGGGGACACAGGTTGACAGCAACCTTCCCTTCGACCACCACATTTCCATTGTGGTCAGAAAGTCTTTCTATATGGCACACCTCATTACCAAGGGTTTTGCATCCAGGAAAAAAGAGGTCATCATCTCCCTCTACTCTTCCCTCATTAGACCAATCATCGAGTATAATGCCCCATTTGGCATGTACCTCACTAGACACCTGCAACAGCTGGAGAGACCACAAAAGTACATCATGAAGAGGATCCTGGGCCTTAAACACATGTCGTACATGGACAGACTCAAAAAACTCAAGCTATTCTCTGTCGCATATCGTCTACTAAGAGGCAATCTCTGCTTGACTTACAAATCAATGTCTGACCCAGCTCTGTTGGAAATGCTACATCTAAAGAAATCCCAATCCCTCTGCACCACATGCTCTAGAGACCTCAACCTCATTACCATAATCAACAGAACATGCTGGAGGGACATGTCCATAACCCAGAGACTAACCATGCTCTGGAATAGACTTCCCATACATGTCAAGCAGAGGATCTCACTGGCCATCTTCAAGAGAAATCTTGATGAGTGGATGGAAAATAGAAATTTCACCCCAGGAATCATTCCAGTGGCTCTTCTATGGGCTGGGCTTGCAAAGGCTCCAGGGCTATTAGCCTAGTACACACCTATGAGCCTATGAACCTGTGAATCACAGTACACTAGAATAATGAGTCCACAAATTAAGGAGAAAAAGGTGGAGTGGGAAGCATCTGATTAGTTGCCATATGAAGATATTTTGGAGCATTCAATACAAAAACAGTACAAAAGTTCAAAAGGAGTTGCACAGCACGAAAAGGAGCAGGAAACAGTGGCAACTCTGACACAGTCAGTGTTGTGGAGTGATAGGCAAGTGAGTTCCCATATGAGGGAATAACAGATGACACAGGATGAAACTGAAACGAATATGTCACATGAACATGTTCTGGAACTTTCTGTAGAATGCCCACAGAAAGCAGAGGACAAATAATGTGCCCTTAGTTTAGAAGAAAATGATCTAAGGGAAGAGTTGCTTGATTTAATAAAGATGGATAGACATATTAAGATCAATGAAATACATAGATTACAGAAAGTAAGTAAGACCCAAAATGTCAGACGTTAGATAAAATAAATGAGCACAGTAGTCAAGACCATTCACACAAATTCACATGCTATAACAGAAGTAAATAGGATATATTACTATGCAGCTAGATTACTAACAGGTAAAGTCTTACGACAGAAACACAGGGCAATAAGGGAAAGAAAGGTAAGAAACCGAATGCCATCATGCATGAAAGTATTGAACAGAGAATACTATAAAACAATTAAGACAAGAAGTGTCACTGTCAGAAGAGCACAAAAGAAGGAGCATATCAACAAAAATACTTAGAATGATAGACATGATAACAGCAATGCACAGCATCAGATCATGCCAGGATCAAATGTACACTATTGTAAATAATAAACTAAAGATATCAGCACAAGCAGTAAAATATAGAAGACAGATAAATATAAAGGAACAGTTCAAAATAAGCACTTCATTGATAAGCCCCCCCCAAAAAAAGTTTAATAGAGAATTGGGAAAGAAAACAAAAGGAATAGAAATACCACCAAAAAGAAGAAATAGATACATTTCAGAGAAATATCTATGAAGACCTTGTGGATCATAGCAAAGATGCTAAATGGATAGAAGGATTAAAAGAAACAGTAAGAAGTTCAAAAGTACAGGATATGAAATGGGAGGAAGTAACGGCCCAAGAAATTTAAGCAAAATTAAGAAAAACTCATAAATAGAAAAAACCCAGGCCCAGATGCAGTACTTAATTTCTGGCTAAAAGTATTAACATCCTTACAAGAAGATTTAGCCCTTGGTAAGAACTATTTATATGAATATTCCAAACGGACACCAACCTGGTTAACAACAGGAAAAATGATACTCCTCCTTAAGAGTAAACCTACAACCTATCCTAAAAATTATAGACCAACAACTTGCCTTCCGACCATAAATAAACTATGTACTAGAATTGATGCCAATAGAGTTTATAGTCATTTAGAAGAAAACTCAATCATGGCAATATAATAAAATGATAATAAATTAAAGTCATATGGAACAAAGGATCATTTATTGTTAAATAAAGTCATAATGGAGAATTGTAAGATGGGTAAAAATGTAAGTAAGGCATAGATAGACTACAAGAAAGAATTTGACAGCACCCTAATTCATGGATAAAGGAGTGCTTACAGATGTTTAAAATATACTCTACATTGATCAATTACATTACAGTGACCATGAAACAGTGGGAAACCACTCTGTAGCTAAGTCATGATAAAGGTCAAATTATTAGCCCAGGGATAAAAATTCAAAGGGGGATATTCCAGGGTGACACTTGTCACCATTGCTCTTCTGACTTGCATTTAACTCATTAAGCTGTCTTTATGGTTACAGTTTGGCTCCCAGAAACCAGCAAAGTATAAAGATTTCTCATCTTCTTTTTGTGGATGATTTAAACCTGTATGGTTCATCAGATGAAGAACTGAAAGCATAACTGCAAGTGATCATAACTTTCTCAGATTATATAAGAATGTCATTTGGTCTTGATAGATTTGCTAAAGCAACATGTAAAGGAGGAAAGCTGCATCATCAAAAAAACAGTCTGGGACAGAAATGTGATATAAAGTAACTTGAGGAGGAGAGAGTGTATAAATATTTGGGAATTAATGAAGGATTGACAATAAAACATGAACAAATGTGAAGAAAACTCAGTAAGGAATATTTTAGAAGACTAAAAATAATTCTCAAGACTGATGTCTAGGAACAAAGCCCAGGCTATAAACCAATTTGCTCTTCCTGTTGTAACTTATCATTTTGGGATAATTAACTGGCCTCAAAAGGTATTGGCTCAGTTGGGCAGAAAAACAGGAACAATTCTTCACACTTATCTATTGATTTATAAGAATCAGTGCATACCAATATTATCAATTCCCAATTCTAAAGAAGGTTTTGGCCTCTTTGAAATTGATTGCATGTATAGAGCTGCAATTGAACCACTGCATACATATCTGCTGACCTCACAAGAACAAAACATAGTGAAAGTTTTAAAACATGAGGAAAACAAGTCTAAGATGTCTTCTCTGCTTAGTTTAGCAGAAGCATATTGATATCAAGTGGAAATGGAAATCAAACCAGAAGTAGACAAAAATCAGGCAGCAACTGAATGTGTCAAAAAACAAAAGAAAGAATATAACTTGAAGGATCAGATGAGAAGGCAAGAAAGGTGGAAAAAGTATATATACATATATATATATATATATATATATATATATATATATATATATATATATATATATATATATAGTTGCAAGTACAGAAAATACCAGGAATAACCTTCTGTCGATCAGGATATGATGCAGGAATGGTTAAGGAGAGGTGAATTTAAACCAAACTATGAAAGGTTAATATTGGCGGCCAGGTCCTGCAAAATGGAACTGGAAACAGTAGCACATCTTCTTGCTGAGTGTGATACACCAATGGTAGAGAGGCGGTATAATAATGTGGCAAGACTGTTGCACTTGGCACTGGAGGTTATGCAAACATTATAATATTGAAGTAGTTGATAAGCATTGGAAACATGGGTCACAAAGCATTATAGAAAATAATGAAGTATATATCATGCGGTAGTGGTGCTGCGGTAGCGTTGTCGTCTCACAGCAAGACGTTGTCCCGTTCAATTCTCAGCTAGAGCGTCTTCTGTGAGGAGACATGTGTGAATGGGCGTACCTTCATTGAAGGTTGTGTGTCAGGGCTGGCAACTCGGCACGTAAAAATCCACTGCCAATCATTAGCGGACCGGAGTTCCACTGTGGCAACCCCTAACCGGGAAAAGCCAAAAGACACAACAATGAAGTATATATCACATGGGATCAACCATTACCAGCAGTTCAAAAATAGATGTGAAAAAAACAGATAGTCCATTAAACGAAGACAAAAGTAGGATTGATAATTGAAATTGCTGTACCCAGTGATTACAGTGCCTTATGTACAGAGGGGCACAAATAAAATTACAGGATATGCAGGCAGAAACAAGGGAAATGTTTAAGAATGATATCCAGACAGTTTCAATACTAGAAGAAGCAATGGGTCCCATAAAAAATAATTTACAGTTGTGTTTAGATATGCCACTGATACATATACCGCTGTATGAATTGCAGTGTGAGTGAATTCTGGACACATTGTGGGTACTGCAAAGAGTACTTTTGGCTAACATCAAAGACTGAAACAATACTAATTTCATGCATTTTAATCATTCTTTGATTTAGGAATGCAGCCTACCATATTCCTGTCATGGTATTAGAAACCCAAAAGATTTGGAGAAATTAAAGAGTGAGATATCAATATTTCCTTTAATGCAAATTGAAATAATATGAGTGCAACTTCCTTCAAAATTCTACACTTTTATATGTGTGGACAGCATTTTTTGAGAAGGTCTGCTGTTTGTAATCTTACCACACATATTCAGAGTAGGTTCTACTTTGAATTATTATGGCTTGCATCCCTAACCTGCAGTTGTAAGTAACACAATGTGAATTTTTTTCATGCGCAGACAGGAGCCGTACACTCACATTACAATGTAATAATCGCAAGGAAGTTTTAACTTCCTTTCAATTCAACCTTCATTAAACAAACCATATTTACTGTTACATAGGTTTACAAAGGTCCATTGATGGATAATAAGCTAATGACCAATAGACCCTTTAAAAGCATACCAAAAGGTCGCAGTACATAAGCTTCATAAACTTCATGACAATAATGTGAGCTTTGATAATTTTCTGCTTAAAAGGTATAAGCATTGAAGAGGATTGTTTAGAAATGTATAAAAGTGGGCATCTGATCACTAAAATATGTGCTTGTCATTCAAGTGACACTGCAACCTCCACCCCGACCCCACCCCAACCTCCACTTTGGCTAGGGTGTGTTGCCTGCCTGAGTTCAGCCATCTTGTATGCGCAGTTGATTTTATGGTGGAAATTGTTGTCTTATACAACTATCATAATAATAAAGATTTTCTGGACTACACAAACAAAATCATTTCTTTGCAAAACTTGTCTGCATGTAGTTCAGCTATAATTAAAGTAATACCTACTGTAAATGAAATTATGTTGCAATGTATATATCATATATATATATATCTATATATATATATATATATATATATATATATATATATATATATATATATATATATATATATATATATATATATATATATATGTGTGTGTGTGTGTGTGTGTGTATAAATGGGTCTGCTTTGTTTCATTGAATCTCATTTCACTGAATTTCATTTCATCCCGACCACTTCACTGAAAATACAAATTACTGAAAACTCATTTCACTGAATCTCATTTCACTGAACTGCAGTTAGTATATATGGCACTGTGAAGAGTACTGTAAGGCAAGTTGAATAAAGGGAAACTGAAACTTCTGCAGATCTAGTGGAAATGCCTTAGGAAATAAGATGGGCCACATAGAAGGCTTTCTGAACAACTGTGGAGACATGATGGTCAAATGATAAGGAATTATTGACAAGAGTACCCAGATCCCTTATAGCAGTGTCTGATTGGAGGGATACATCACATATACAGTAAGTGAAACTATGTGGTTTACCAAAATTAATTCTGCTGCATTTTTTAACATTTAATTTGAGACCATTTTCTTTCCATCAATTGTTAACATGATCTAAGCTGTGTTGGAGCAATTGTGAATCATTTGAAGCTTGAATAACAACACCCAGTTTACAGTCATCTGCAAACTTAGTTTTCTGTAGACCAGAAATGCTGGCCTGAAATTTTTAGTAGTGTATGCCAAATAGGAGAGGACCTAAAACAGAGGCGTATAGTATACAGTGGTAACTTTTTTCTTTTCATAAGTGGCACCTGCTACACTTACCACATGAGTTCTTTTAGACAACCAGTTAGCAATTCATTGTAGAGTATAACATTTATATTCAGCTTTACAAGTCTCTCAATAATGCTTGCATGGGAAATATTATCAAAGGCCTTTGCCATGTCTAGATATGCTGTATGTGGTGCATAACCACTATCCAATGCTTCAGTTACTTATTCAAGAAATTAATGAGGTTAAATAGGCCAGACCTTCTTTTGATAAAGCTAAATTTCTGAGGATCCAACATTGAGAGATTTTCAATGCACAGATTAATGATGTCTGAGATAATGTGCTTAACAGCCTTACATATGAAGCAAGTGAGACTAATGGGTCTATAATTACCAGCGTCTGTGGTTGGACCACCCTTGTGTGGTGGCATTACAACAGCTGTTTTCAAGACCTCAGGAGTATAACCAGTGGAGAGGCTTAGATTAAAGAGTTTAAGCAGGGGTTCATTAAAAGAGCCAGTACCAAAAATAAGAGTAGGGTTCACAGGTTTAGAACTACCCACTCTAGGGTATGACATCACCCTAACCAAACCTAGTTAACACGCAAGGGTATTAGACCTGGAACTGTTATTATTGCTTACTTTAAGAAGTCCACAGTTTCCTAAGCTATTATTTATGTTTTTTTTGTATGCAAATTATTCCCTTTTACCCTTATCTCTATCAATTGCAATAATATGCAAACATGTAAAGCAACTTATTTGCATAACCAAGCCTCGGGTACTCATGAACTTGGCCTTGGGTTCACCTGGATGTGCTAATTATAGTGGCGGAGTTCACAGCAATCCTCACAATGCTACAGGATTGTGCAGATACCCCCAGTTATTCTCTAACTTGACAATCTTTAGAAAAGACAAAATGGAGTCATATGCATGTAAGTTTGCACCTCAAATCACTCAACATTTAAAAAAGCTGACACACACATGATTATTTATTTCTGCAGAAATAAATAAACAAAAGTCTTGAAAAAACATCAGTACTGATGCTATACTGCGTGAGGAAGATATAAATGAAATGTGAATGTATTCCTTAAAGAAAAAAAAATGTAGGTTACAAAACATCTTTGGTAAAGCCACACTTGCCTATAATAACACATTCATAGACACACACACACACACATCAGTGTCACACATCAATGTTTACATCAAAGGGGAATAATTTATTAAATAAAGTAAAAAAAAAATCCGGCAAAAATGGTAACTTAAGACACTTTCAACTGTGTGCATTTCATTCGTCTAATGGTATTGTTTAAAACCTCATGGAACTGTGGAAAAAAAGCTGTACAAATAACACAACATTGCAGTGATTAAAACCATTAATGCTCAATACATTATAATTGCTACAGTTGGCAATTACCCACTATTTATTAGTAGTAATGCTTAAGTATTCAGGGAAATACTAATAAAAAATAAAAAATGAAAATTAGCATCCTGCCATGTAAACAAACTCTGCTACCACTTTACCCTTACCACTGTATGATGATTCTCAGGATTCACAAAGGTGAATTTTCCATGCAGGAGGAGTGTAGGCACTCCTGCACAGAATATGGCCACCGAGCGATCCAGGAACATGCCGTTTTGATGTGCACGAACCTGCCGACAGTGTTCCTGCAAGAAAAGCCCTGCAGTATGCTAATCAGCTCATTTGCTGGTGAAAAACATGCAAATGAGCTGAATTACTGATTCAGGAAGTAGGCATGTTTCAGAGCAGGAACAGTGTAGGGTGCAGAAATGTATACGGCTACTATCCGAATACATTTCCGCAAAATAGAAAACGGAGGCATGACAACCTCAACAAAATTATGTAGTCCCTTAATTAGGCATGCCGATGGCAAAATACATGGCCATCGGCATGAAAAATAGTTTACTTTTGTAAAATAAAAGTTTTTTTTTTTTTGCCAGTCTCGGACATTTAAGCATAAGGCAGCAGTGCACAAACGGGATTGTGCTGAAAATACAAAAAAAGGGAAAAAAATCAAGTTTGAGAAAAACTGCATTTTGCCATAATATTCAATGGCATGCAGAATGAAAACAATACCAGGGAATAGTGGTTGATAAGGGGAAAGGCTCAGTGTAAGTGAGGTAACTCAGGACTAAGGCAGTGGAGTATGCAAATAAGAGATTAATACTGAAACTCAAATTTCTTCTAAGTATCAGACTACACCTAACCATGTAGGTGCTCCAACACTATTGTGTAGACAGGAGGAGCAGCTAACATGGAAAGGGGGTGTGTCATGAATGCTGTAAGCACATTGGAGTTCAGTGGCCCATGTTTGCCCTTAGCTAAGCACAGCTAAGGCAGAGGGTTTGTCTGAGGCTGTATATCCCTATTCTATGAAATGAAGAGCGTGTTCACATCTAGGAAGGGCCAGTTCTGCTTAAAACAGTTCATTTTAGCTAAACGGGTGTGCACAGCATGCACTGGGCCTAAAACAAAAACAAAAAAAAAACACGGGATAGCAGAACTATTGACATTTGAGCACTGGGAATGCCCAGCGTGCATCAGGGATTAAATGTGGAGGAAATGGGAAGGGGAAACTGCAGAAGGAAGGCAATCAAGGAGAACAAGCATAGCTGGGAGGTGGAATGTATCACAATCAGCCAATTACACAGGCACACTACTATAAACTATGCAAACACCTTTCAGTCTGGATTTTCCCACAAACTCTACACCACTGGTGTACACATTCAGGGGAATTTTAAACTGACAAATCTAACAAAACATGTTAGGGGCTGCTGTTGCTCTGATCTATCAACATGTGCTAGAGACTGAGGGTGGTGAGGAGGAAAATGCTGACAACCAGCTCAGACTAAGGAGGAGGAGAAGAGTGTTCAGACCCACGGTAACCTACCAGGGCTTACATGATCTGGAGACAGTAGAGCAAGACAGGGTGGACAGGGACATACTTCAACAACTTGTTGAGCTGTGCCGGCCTCGCCTCAGAGCCAGAACCAACAGAGGGGAACCCATCCCAGTGGATACCAAGATATGTGTAGTCTTAAGAATGCAAGCTACAGGCATTTTTCAAATACCAACTGGGGATATCATGGGGGTCTCACAGGCATTTGCATCCAGGATCCTCCACCAGTTCCTGGATGCCATGTGACCACATACGACTGAGCACATTCACTTCCCCAGCACCTGTGAGGAGAGGACCAGCTATATGCGTCTCTTTCACCATGTAGCAGACTACCTAGAAGTACTGGGTGCCATAGATTGCACGCACATCCACATCAAAACACCACCTGGTGAAAGGGGTAGGTTATATATAAACCACAAGGGCTTCCCCTCTATCAACCGACAGGTCATGTGCGATGCCCAGTGCAATATCATGAATGTGTGTGCTGGCAGCCCTGGAAGCTATCACGATTCCCACATCTGGCGTTTGTCACAGCTGTACCAGACATTTGCCAGTGGGGACATCCCATATGGCCAGCTGGTGGGGGATGCTGGCTATGAACTGGAGCTGTAGCTGATGACACCCATCAAAAATGCACATACACCCACACAAGAATGCCATAATGAGGCACATGCACAAGCCAGGATCATTATAGAGTGTGTGTTTGGGAGGCTCAAGTCACAGTTCCGCTGCCTTGATATATCTAGTGGAGCCTTGCAGTACTCTCCAGCCACATGTGCACACATGTTCATAGTAAGTGCCATGCTACACAATATGATCCTGTGGAAACAGCTGCAGCAGGAACAAAAAGGGGAAGGGCCACACAGCCCCCCACTATTGCCAAGGCCTCCACAGGCACAGAGTGACTCGGAGGAGGAACATCCTGAGCCTGCCCCTGTAGGCAGACGGAGGTGTGCCCAGTATGCTCAGGCCTTAGCAAAGAGGCAATGCATAGCACATGCACTGCCACTGTAGGGCCCCAGGGACTGATCTCTCTCTCTCTCTCTCTCTCTCTCTCTGACTCACACACACAGTGAAATGGATGCCAAACATCACACCACCTATATGTGACCATGTATAGGCAGTGTATTGCATGCATCTGACATAGTCAGCTTTCAAGCACCACCCTCACAGCAGCTGCAGGTACAAGGTAAGTCAGTCTCTGTAACAAATTAAACTAATGGAGTGGAATTTTCTGATAGCATATCTATGGTATTGATCAAGCATGTAAGGGAATGATGTGGCTAACTGGGATAACAGCAGACAACTGACAGCTCTGTGGGACAGCAGGAAGTGTATCCCCAGTACTGCCCTACCCACACCATGCAGTGCCACCCTAGTCAACAATTACCACTGCAATATATGTGGCGAACCAAATAACTGGGGGTCATAGGTCACATGCATGGATGTCAAAGTGGAAGTCCCATACCCACCACCAACCCCACACAGCAGATCTGCTGTAGAAAACCATACATAAATGCCTGGCAAAGGCCCCCACATGGCGACATCCATGAAATCCCTACCCACAGACTTTTACACAGTGATATCACAGCAGGTCTGGCAGTGGCAGTATGGCTTTCAAAGATAAGAAGTCTGAACCTACAAATGTCTATGCCAGGGCACTCTTACCTGTGGTTGATACTGTTATGCTGCAGTCTGAAAGATAGGGCACATCACAATGCTACATGGGAACAAAATTTTAAGCAAATATTAGCACAGTCTGTGTAGATGTGTATCATGTACAGTTGTGTCACCCCCCCTATAGTCCCATAGAAATGCAGTAACATGTTTCTAGCCTTAAGCAGCATCCAGCTGTCACCCAGACTGATGGTGCAATAGTAACAGAAAGCAATTGTCAGTAACACCAACAGTCAACTTACTGGTGCCATCCCAGGGCTGTCTCCTGCCGGCAGCCTGGAAACAATATGCTCATTGGAATGCACTGGCCTGCTACAGATGACCTGCATCTGTCACACCTGGCCTACAGACCTCTGGCAAATGCCTAGGGCTCACCCACAGTGCCCTTTAGGAGATGTCATGGGGTCCATAACACAGTCCACAAAATGCAAAGAAATGCCATACTGACAACTGCTAGGAGCAAACCTGCCAGCCAAAGGGAGACAGAAATCAAGACAAAGCCATGAATAATGGGGTGATGAAGTTCCAAAGAGAAGGACACCTGTGAAATACTGCTCTAATAATGTTATAAAGTTGATGGAATGATTTGTAGTCCCATGGAATGTCTGATCGGTACAAAGTCTGAAACTGCAATGTCAACTGTCAGTAATATCTGACTTCAATCCTGAGTGAATTGCAAAACACTTTTGCTGGAAAACCACACTTGTTTAGGTAGCCAACAAGATACATGAGTCATGAAAGTGGACATTCTGTGATACTCTGTACAGTTAACAGGCAGGGGTAGGGGTTTAAACATGGGAATGCACTCACTGCAGGCAGGCGTAAGCCTGGAAGATGGTGACATGTCTGCACCCACAGAACCCTATGACACAGCCATGGGGGTTAACACGGCTCTCCCTGATCACTCATCCTATGCAACATCCTGACCCCAACATGTGGCCATCCAAGCAAAATGAGGTGGGCCATACATATATATATATATGGGACAAACACACACCTCCAGGCTGGTCAAACAGTCTGACACACACAAGACCCTCCAAGTGCAGTCAACCATTGAGGAGAACCCAATGCAAAGTACTGGTAGCTATAGGCAAACATATCTGCCCAGGACACCACCCCCCACATATCCTATCCACTACAAATCTATCTGTCACCCTGATCCTGTCTGACTTATATTACCCACACCACAAAACAAAGCCAGCAACCAAATGTAGATCCAATAAAATCCTTTATTAATGGATTGGTAATAGTAACATCAAAATGACTCAGACCGGTTTTGGCTGGCAAAAAGCATAGCCTTCTTCAGTGACAAAAAACACAAATCAACTGATGTTACTTAAATAGTATTATGAACTCATCCCATTGGTTCACTTAAAATTGCTCATTTAGTCCAGGTGAAAAAAGAGCACCTAGTTTAGTAATCCATTTCTTTTCTTTAGTATCTAACATTGAGTGCCATCCTGTTTTATTAAATTTAATACCCTTAATCAAATCAATCACAATAAAAGAAAATTTATCAGTATGATGTTTCAGAGTGTGTTTATACAAAGCGTTATTGATTTTCTTGTTTTTAATATTGCTCAAATGTTCAGAAATGCATAGTCTTAAAGGACGAGATGTCTGGCCAACATAAAAAGAGCCACAAATACATGTGGCCAGATAAACAAGCCATTCATTATATTACCCAAATGTGCACTGGAAATTAGACCAGGCCAGAAAATAAATGTACAGAGATTCCACCATTGTAATATGTCACCAAGGTGCTGGACCATTTCCACAGCACCACTAGTCAATTGCTTGTAGGCACACCCCTCAACAGGATGGATTGTGCAAGAATGCATAGCATTTGCCCCATAAACCTGGTGTGTGCATAATCCATCCTGTATTCCCCTGGTAAATCACTGTGACGATCTGAGGAGACATATGATGAGGTATTGAAATAATACATGACAGTGTCAAATGGCATATATGACAGATGTCTGCTAAAACAAACCCTGTAACCTTAGCAACACATACGTGATTGAGAGAAACTGTCACAATCACTGTATGGCCCATTGTCCCCACATTTTGATAGGCTATCTCCAGATATCCTGCACCAACAAGTTGAGTGGTATGGATGTAGCACAAAACAAACTGGACTGGAGTGCAACAATCCCTGGAATGGAGTCCCACATGTACTATAGAAGGACACACTGGCTATGCTCATACACTTCATAGGTTCATAGGTTCATAGCTTAGTACTAAGCTAGCTGCCCTTGTGAGCCATTTTAAGCCTAGCCAATTATCTCTTGTGAGACACAAACCCTGCACCTTGTGTCTATAAGGCAAACACCTTAACCATTAGGCCACCCTCCCACCACTTAGATAAATGTTAGTAGGATCTAGGAATGAACAGGCATTCCCCACCCAGTGCACTTCCCATTGCCCTACCATAGCAGTCTTGAAGATGCCTGTCACCACAGAAGTCACTTTTGTTATCCTCAGCCCCATAAGCTCTGTGGCACGTGCAATAACTGCATAACACTGTAGTACAAATAACTATTTAAGTAGGAGTTCTAACCTCAATCCTGGCAAATGTAAAAGTGTGTGTGTTCATAACTAAAAGCTTTTGGGTCCCTTCAAACCCAGTACTTTTCCCCTTTCCCTACTTTAGCAGTCCTGCAGATATCAGTCATCTTAAAATTGCCTTCCATCAGGTATCAACCCCATAAGCTCTGTGATGCATGCCATAACTGCATAACATGATAGTACAAATAATTAGTTAGGTAGGAGTTCTAATATCCATCCTGGCAAATGTAAAGTTGTGTGGGTGTCTGTGTGTGTTTGTGTCTTTACAACTAAATGCTTTTGGGTCCACTCAAACCCAGTACACTTCACTTTCCCTACTTTAGCAGTCCTGCAGATATCAGTCATCTTAGAAGTCCCTTCTGTCAGGTTTCAGCCCCATAGGCTCTGTGGCAAGTGTGATAACTGCATAACACTATAGTATAAATAATTAGGTACGAGTTCTATTCTCAGTCATGGCAAATGTAAAAGTATGTGTGACAACTGAGTGTGCAAGACTGAGGGAGTTGTGTGTTTGTTTATAGGTGAAACAGCTTTATGCCATTCCCACCTATGCCACTTCACACTGCCCCACCTTATCAGTCCAGATTATGTCAGTCCCTTATCAGCAACTTTGGTCAGATATCAGCCCTGTAAGCTCAGTAGTGTGTGTGATAAATGCTTAATACTATAGTACAAATGACTAGTTAGGTAGGGGTTCTACTCTTGTATCTGGCAAATGTGTGTGCGTGGGTATGTATGTTTGTAAGCAGAAGTTTTTTGATATGTTTACCACCCAGTGCCCTACTTTAGCAGCCCTGCTGATGTCATTCGCCATATCAGCACCTTTGGTTAGCTCTCACCCAGTAAGCTCTGTAGCATGTGTGGTAACTGTGTAACCCTATTGTACAAATCACTAGTTAGGTAGGGGTTATTCTCTCACATCTGGCAAGTGTGCATGTGTCTGTAAGTTTAACACCCACTGCACTACTTTATCTGTCCAGCTGATGTAATTCCCTTTATAGGTTCACAAGTGTGTAGTCGGCTAATGGCCCAGAAGCCTTAACAAGCTTAGCACATAGAAGAGCACTGTCATTGTGCCAACTGATGTTACTTCCCAGTGCCTGTATCAAGTATAGCCACTGCAGTGATTCTTGGATTGAACTGTTACTCATCCACTCATTAAGATTTCTCTGGAACCGGGAAAACTAGATGCTCTGCATGACATGTATGGGAAGTGTATTCCAGGACATGTGCAGTTTCTTGGTGAGGGACCTGTCCTACCAGCATGTTGTGGTGATTGTAGTACTGAGGTAGAGGTCTCTGCAGTGTGTGGTATGGATGGATTTATATATAGCATTTCTAAACCAGCTGGGTCAGACATGGCTTTGTAAGTCAAGCACAGATATCTGCTAATTAGGTGATATGACACAGAGAATAGCTTGGGTCTTCTGAATCTGTCTGCGTAGGATGTGTGTTTAATGCCTAGGAATCCCTTTGTGAGGTACTTCTGTGGCTTCTCCAGCTGTACCAGGTGTCTATAACACTTGGAGTGTGGTCTAATGAGGGAATAATAGACGGAGTTCATTACCTCCGTCTTCCTGGATGCAAAACCCTTGGTAATGCAATGTGCTATATAGAAGGATTTCCTGACCATGGTGGCAATGTGGTGCTTGAAGAAGAAACTGCTGTCAACCTATGTCCCCAGATCTCTTATAATACCTACTGTGTTCATTGGGCTCCCATTGATGTGGTACTTACTGGGAACTGAGTGTTTTGCCAAAGGGGATAATGATGCATTTTGTGGTATTAATCTTCTGGCCATGGTTTCCACACCACTCATTGGTCTCAGTGAGGCCTTTCTGTAGGATGTCTGCATCACTTGTGGAGTTCATGATAGCTCTCAGCTTGCAACCATCTGTGAACTTGGTCAGTCAGAGTTCCTCTGTGTTGGGCTGGACTCCTGAGAAGTAGATGCTGGACAGGACACTATCCAGTACTGATCCCTGCGGGACTCCATTTGTGAATGCTTGCCAGTCTAACTTGGAATTTGCCACTGTTACACTGTGTGTTCTGTGAACCAATCTGCAAACCACCCACTGATATAGGGGTTGATACCTAATCTGTTGGATTTATCAGTAATCCCTGTCTGAGGAATGGTATCAGAAACCTTGGCCAGATTGAGGTAGGCTGTATGTAGTGCCTTACTGTCATACACAGCCCTGGTGACTTATTCAAAGATGTCAACCAGGTTGATCAGGCATGATCTGCTATTCACAAAGCCAAACTGTGTGGGGTCCAGAGTTAGGAGATCACACATATCTTGGCCAATCAGTTCCCTGATGATGTGCTCCATACCCGTACATAGTAGACTTGTCAGGCTAAGGGCCCAATAATCCCCAGGGTCTGTAGATGCTACTCCTTTATGGAGAGGGATGACTGTAGCAGTGTGCCATTTTGGAAGGACAAAGCCTGAGGTGAGGCTGTGACTGACCAGGGCACACAGATGTGGTGCCAGGTCTCTGTGTATGTCATGTTGAATACAGCCAATGATATGTTGGGGTCCCATGGAAGCTGTATTCTTGACTGTGGACAATGCAGGTCTAACCTGGCATGCAGTAATGCTGGGTACCTGGCACTCATCTGCCATTGTGATTGTCCTCTTGGGGGAAGAGAGGGGTAAAGCTGGCACTGAGTGTGTTGGCAAGACTGTGTCCAATATCTGTTACCTCAGGACAGGAATTAGAATTGTGCAGTAACTCACAGCATTTGTGGTTATTGCTGTGAAGGTTGTTGATATGACTATCAAACGTTTTTGTGATTGTCATCAGTGTCTGCTGCAATTCTGCCTTCATAGCTGCCTGTAGGTGATTCCATGAGGGATCCC
Source organism: Protopterus annectens (assembly GCF_019279795.1). NCBI lineage: Eukaryota > Metazoa > Chordata > Ceratodontiformes > Protopteridae > Protopterus > Protopterus annectens. Next base: position 1,397,184,650 of record NC_056735.1, read on the forward strand.
AAGTTGCGTTTGAGGTGGATAAGGGGGTTCACCAGTCTTGGGACACCACATTGTTCTGCAACAGTGTGCTCCTTCTGTTGTACACCTTAGTAATAGCAGGGACCATCACATTGGCTTCCAGTGTTTGGAGGACAGTGTCTGGGTTCTGTTGGCTTTGGCTAGCACCATGCATCCATGTACATGTTTGTACAGTGCATATATGTATGATGCGACAGTCATGCAGCTATTTGCCATTGGCATGGGTGCACTGAAGTCATCCACCCCTGTTTTTTATGACTGCAAAGTCAGCATTGGAGCGGTTTGCAAGGTGGTTACCTTTGTGGGGGATGTGGGTGAGATGCTGATCTCCATGTTGATTATATCATGTATGGATCTGACCAGTAGGGATTGACAACTGTGGTCGAGCAACCGTCTCATATGTAAGTAATCAAAACAGGTCAAGGTTGTTGCATCCTCTACTGAGGGTCAATATGAGCAGGCCCAGGGTATTGGACTGATCAATTCCATGAAGCGCTGGGCCATTGTACTGGTTCTTAACTACTTTCCCCAGGTGATGTAGGGGTAGTTGAATTCTCCTACTATGTCATTGTTGGGTTTGACCTTCATAGATGCCAGGGTATTGGGGAATGTGCATTGACAGTCCAGGGACATAGATGGGGACCAATAGCAGGCTATGGTGTGGATTGCATTATTACCCAAATTTGGTTGTACTGGAAGTACCTCTGATGCATTATGCTTGGATACTAGTCTGGAGGTGTGCATATCCATTATGAATATGGAGACAGCACCACCTGTGGAGGTGTGGTCCATGTTTGGGGGCTGACAGCTCTGGAATGCATCATAGCCTGTTAGTGCAGGGCTGCTGTCTGATGCTGTGTACCACCTCTCCATTACAGCAAAAATGTCAATGTCCTCCACTCTGAAGAGGGCTTTGAGTGACTGCATCTAGACAGTTAGATGTCTACTGGTGAGCAACATGACCGTCAGATTGCATACATGGCTAGCTGCTACAGTGGCAATTTGATTTAGAACACTGCATAATAAGGCACTATAGGGATAGAAAGGCACTTACCCTGTACCTGGAAACCCAACACTGACAGGTTTAGGACATCTCCGGCAAGGCATTGAGGTCTGTCAATCATGTTATCCCAAGAATAAAGAGATACTGGATCCCCTGAGAATGACACACAACACATAAGCCAATGTTGCAGTCAATTATCTATGGATAGAACTGCAGCATCATTCTGGGTGACGGCAGTATACTGCTTAGGGCTACTGTCACACCTGCCTGGAACACATAATCTGAAGGTTCAACCATGTCACTTGTCATGTAGTCCAGGGAGGTGTGTCTCAGGTCATTCATACCCACATGGATGATGACAGAGTGATACTTGTAGTTGTTGTGGAGTGGCCTGACTGGATGTGTCATGTGTTGGATGCTGGCATGTGATATACAGTTGGCTGTTACCTCCTCCATAATCAACTTAGTGAGTGGGGCATCTGTATGCCGCAGTACTGAGTCACCCATAATCAATGTATTGTGCAAGGTGGTCAGCCTTAGGAGCTTAGGTTGAGGGACACACTGTGTATGTGATATATGTGTCCTTTAGCTTGTGTTATGTTGTGGTGTCTGAGTGGGTGTCTGTCTTTCTAGTCTGTGCTGTTTGTGTAAATGTCCATTGAGTGCCTCTGTGAAAGTGGGTGTGTGGCTTTTCGGTGTATGTCAGGGCTGTCATATTTGGTGTTGTTGTGAGCTATGTGTTCCACATGGTGTGGTTCAGGTGTTGATCTTATCCTCTTGACCAGCTAGTCCAGTCTTTGCTAGAGAGTGCATATTTCCACATTTGGTGATATAGGGGTAACTCTCACTGGTCTGAGTGTTTGGAGTTTAGAGGAGAGGGTTTCTGTGTACATGAGGCAGTTGCTACAGTGCCTCAGAATGGACAAGTGCACCAGGTCAATGGGTAAAAGCACAGAAAAATGAAATTCAATCATGCCGGGGGGGGGGGTGGTCATAACTAGTAAGTACTGGGGCTAATTCCATGATGAATGAGTACTGCTGATGGCTCCCAGGTGTGATACATGTATTAATACAATAACCTGTTGAAGTGCTATAATGCTATTTGAAGTGCAAGACAGAAAGAACTATCAAGATGTAAGGGAGAAACTGAAGGTAGACTTCCTGCTGCCTGTAATACTTTAAGTCAGCTGTGCAGTTATTAGCACCTTTGGCCAGTTTTAAGTCCAGTAAGCTCTGTAGCATGTGCAGTAACTGCGTAAGCGGGATAGGCAGAGTTTCTAATCTCAATACTGGTGTGTGTATAAGAATCATGTATTATGTGGGCTGTACCATTTTTAACTTATGTACTACCCTTTACACTTCCCCTCACTCCAGTTTAGTAGTCCTGTTGATGTCATTCACCTTAGAAGTACCTTTTGAAGAAGTGAAGTTGTATAAGCTCTCTGGTGGGTCTATATCATATAATCAAAACTCCAAAATGTCAAACACCATATGTTCAAATTTGGAATTTCAAATATTGAAAATATCGAACACTCTGAATAATGAATTTTTTTCCCAGGGAAAAAATTTGCTGTTCCGAGAAACATACATCCAACAGAAGCACACCAAAATAAATAAACCACACACATACATTTAACAAAACCTAACCCCACATTAAACCACACATACATTACTAACTATCCACTTACATTAACCCACACCCTAACCCTAAGGTCTGTAACTATCACACACATACCCTACATATCTATACACAAACAAACTAATTCACACACATACAATTAACAAAACACAACCCTACACTACACCATGCATACATTACTAACTATCCACTTACATTAACCCGCACCCTAACCCTAATATCCGTAACTCTCGCACCACAGTGGAGGAAATAGTGAAGCCATGGAATGGACCACAGAAATCTTGCCCTAAGTACGATTTCGATATTCTGGGGCTTCACTATTTTCATCATTCGATATTTTGGGTTCAGTGTTTTCACATTCAGCATTGTACCTCTTCGGAATTTTGATATAGACCCTCTGTAGCACATCTGATAACTGCATAACACTGTAGTTGAAATAAGTAGATAGATGGGAGCTCTAATCCTAATACTGACAACTGGGTGTATGTGTGAGAATCATGTACTTTGTAGATTATGCCATTTCTGACTTGTGTGCCACCCTTTACACTTCCCCTCTCTCAAATGTAGTAGTCCTGTTGATGTCATTCACCTTAGAAGTACCTTTGGACTAGGTGAAACTGTGTAAGCTTTGTGGTGTGCCCGCTAACTGCGTAATACCATGATACAAATAACTAGATAAGCAGGAGTTCTAATCTCAATACTGGCAACTGTTTGTCTGAGAATCATGTACTGGGAAGGTTATACCATTTTGAGTTATGTACCACCATACTCATCCTAATTTAGTAGTCCTGTTGATGTCATTCACCTTACAAGTACCTTTGGAGGAGGTGAAATTGTGTAAGCTCTGTGGTGCATCTGATAACTGTGTAACACTATAGTAGACATAAACAGATAGGTAGGAGTTCTAATCATAGTACTGGTATGTTTGTATGTGGATGATACCATTTTGATGTGTGTACCATACATGGCAGGTGACCACATCCTGATGCCATTACTTTATATAGTGCGGAAATGGCATCTGCCTCACATGCAGCATGTGAAACCATTGTACAGGCCATACCAGTACAGATGTGTCTGGACCATCCAGATGGTTGGAACCTATTAGTGCTCTGTCTGCCTTAACAATGCCCATGTATGTGGTATTGTTGCCAAATAGGCCACAGTGGATGTACTGACATATATGGCAGCATCAGGTATCATATCTGACTGAAACAGCATATTGATACAATGTCTGCTACCCTCACACTTGTCCAGGCTTGTAGGTGCAATACATGAGTCCAGATGCTTGGTATTACAAGTGAATTGTTCATGTCTTGGGTCACATTAAAGGTTGGGAAAGGTGTGGACTGACATACTTTGGTCTCAATCAATATATATCAGAAACAAATGGCATCTTAACATGTGTGTGTATACATGTTATATCCACTGTATAGCAGTAACATTTCACACATGTTCCTACCTTAGTCAGTTTGTCCAACAAATTTTGCTGGTGTCTGTCCAGATGTCTTGCACTGACAGGTTGTGAGGTATGCTACAGGAATGTTGCATTCTCTTCAGATAGGCCCCTGTGGTGACCACTGTGATGCAATACAATTAACCCCACCACAATTGAACATGCACATAAAGCAATATGGCTATTAGTTATACTTGTGTGCATAGTATCTTGCATGCCCTCCACATGTCTACAGTATTGCAAAAGCATAACCAAATAGTTCCATACTCAACAGCTTCAGGCTGCTGTCTCACATGCAGACCAGAGTGACCTATGTAGTTTTTGGAGAGAGGTATTGTTAGCAGACTCACATGTGCCCTTGGTAAAGGATGGATGCAGCATGTCTGCGCATTTACAGTACAAAACCCAATACTACACAATTTGCTGTTCCTTACCATAGATTTGCACTACTTCTGTGTATTAGAAATCCGCATAGATAACTGCAATCTGACCTGTACATGCATGTAGATACTGTACAGATACAAGTATGTCTCATACAGTACTCTACTACTCCCCACTGGGACCTTACCTGCTCACACCTTGTTCATTGTGTGGGTGCCACCCACCTCCAGCAAGTGGGGCTTTGTACCCTGTTGTTGTAGTGTTATGGGTGGCCCAAGCTTGGCAAGGAGCTCCTCATTTGGTGTCAGTGGGGGCTGCATTGCTGGGCCCACACCTGTGGTTGTGGGGTCCCTGGCCATGGCAGCATTCCTTTGCTTGGCATGGCATATGGGGTTGGTGGCATGATGCCACACCTGTTGATATGTCCATGCATGCAGGCCCACCTAATTTACCCTGTGGACAGGGCCATCCCACAGGGTGGTCCTCTCTCACATATGTTGCTGACTTCGGTCCAACAGTACTGTGTGGTTCTGTATTATGGCTTTCATTATCAGGTTGCATTCCACTGGTGAAAAGGTTTCCCACAGTTAATGTGGCATTGCACTTAGTAGACACTAACAGGGAAGCACATCACAGGACCCTATACATTTGGCAACAGTATGTCCAGTACTTGCACATGTATCTTGAATACCAGTAGCCAACACTCACAACCATACCAGTAGCCACCACTTACAATCACACCATACCCCTGTAATTTATCAGCACAGTATCAGCTTGCATTGTACTACTGGTCCTGTTGAGTCATATTGCCCGCAGTGAGGGCAAGTTGTTTGCATAATCCATCATTCCTCATTCAGGTCTGTGTAAATGCATGACATTAGCCATCTTCCATGTAGATGGTGTGTGGATGGTGCTGCGGCTTGTTGTGACTACAGTGTGTAATGCAGATGGGAGCACATGCCTGAGTTCATGTAGAATACAGACAGGAATGACATGATGTCCCGTGGATATTAACATTTGTTGCCTTTCAGTAGGCAATATGTACCTGCTGACTGGTAATGAGGGCAGGGGTGAGGGTGCAATACATATCCACCTATAGTGATGCTGAGCCGGGGGGAAGTTTGACTTAACCCTATCTGCATCAGGTTGCCTGTGGCTATGTTGTGTATATATGTGATCTGATTGGCCACCATTACAGGTTGGGTTGGTTTGTTGCCTCAGAGATTGCAGACATATGGGAAGATGGCCTTGTGGTTGTCCTTGGTGGATGTCTCCAATTTGTACTCATAGTTGACCTTACAGTAATCCACCTGTGATCTTATATGCTTGTCCAGACAATGGCTGACTTGATGACAATGGTACTCTTTGAAGCCAAGTTTGCCGAGACTTCAGAGTGAGAATAAACTGTTGTTTGTGCTGTTACTGGCTGTGCAGTTCATTTTTTGTTGCTTTATGTGCTTTTATCATGGCACTTCAATGGCTGACTTGATACCAGGTTGGTTCCTGCCCCTACTTTGCCCTGTATAGCCACTATAGGGACCAATTCTGTGATTTGTGTAATGCTGCTGTCCAGCATAGGGGATTACTCTACTTTGGTGGAGGCAGGTATCATAAGTAAGGTATTGCTGAGTCCATACAGCCATGTATGTGTTCAGTCAGTTGTTTGTAGTTGGCATGGGCACAAATTCATGACACAGTTGGACACCTCTCCAATTTATGTAATGATAAGCATGGTTATTGTACTAAATATGGCTGTGTTAGGGCAATGCAACAACCAGTAGCTGTAGAAATGTCACTCTTTTGGGTATGCAGTAATGAAGATTACATACATGTACAACATGTACAGCTTTTGTAACTGACATTTTGCCTCCAACATCTGTTTTCATGAGGTGGACAAATACACCTACTCATACTGACATGTGCATAGGTAATATGTCACATACATGTCTTTTCTATGAGAGTATGGCACACTGTATTCACACTCTTGCTGCACAGTCATCCCTCTCAACCTGTTACAGCATGACATCTGTAGGATACCATGCATACATAGGTGCAATGGGGTAAAAGTAGTGACAGTGTCTTAATATTGCTGTAACATATTTGAGTCATTCAGTAGCACAGTAGCCTTGGCACTGACAGGCATCTCCTGGAGGATGTCCAACAGTCATATGGTAGGAAGAGAGGGGGAAGGCTAGGAGGGTGAAATTGAGGGTAAGAATTGTTAATGTTGACAGTATGACTGGTGTAGGGACCAGGCTATCTGATATGATGGCCAGGGGATGGTTGATATATTGTGCGAGTGCAAGAGACCACATGGATGGGGATTATGGCTGGGTGTATGGTAGGCAGGTCTCAAGTGTGCTATGAAGGTGTGGACTGGAGGAGGAAGGGGGTAGGGCTTCTGCTGAGGGAACAGTATGCCAAGAGTGTTTTTGGAGGATGACATAAGTGTCTGATAGAGTGATGTTTCTGAAGCTGTAAGCTGATGGTGTAATGATGAGTGTTCTTAGTGCATATACTATGCATGTTGGTTGTGTGATGGATGAGAAAGAGAAATGTGACATCAGTTGGATGACATGGTGATGACTGTACCCAAGGGTGACTGACTGGTCATTGCAGCAGATGTTAATGGTCATGTTGGTGAAGGGAACAGAGGGGATGGGGAATTGATGGGCATGTATGCTGTTAAAAGGAGTGGAGATGGTGAGATGGTAGTGGGTTTTGCAAAAAGGAAGGACATGGCTGTGGTGAATACACACTATAACATGAGGGAAGAGCATAGGATGATATACACAAGTGGAGTAAGATGCACACAGGTGGAATATAGCTAATGTAGGAGGGTCAGTTTGAAGGAAATTGGAGACTGTAAAATGGTGACAGGGGAAAGTGTATTTAGGCAGCAGGGAATGTTGGTATGTAAGATGATGTTGGTGATTGGGATGAGGAGGAGTGTGGGGGCAGCACCAAGGATCAAATGGTGTGAATTGGAAACAGGTGATTGTGAGGTGGAGTTCAGGGAAGAGGTGAGACAGGCACTGGGTGGCAACAACAATCTAACAAATATCTGCTTAAATATAGCAGTACTGGTAAGTGAGAGAGCTAGAAGGGTGCTTCTGGTGACTTGTGGATGGAGGAAGCAGTACAAGGACACCCTATGGTGGACTGAGGAAGTACTAGACAGTATACAAGGACAGAGGGTGGGGAAGAAGGAGTGAGATTGTCAGAGAGATGAGGAAATTATTTAGGGGTAGGAGGAGATGATGTACATGGCAAAGAGAGAGGCGGCAAAGGCTGAGGATGGGCATATGAAGAGTTCAATGACAGGTCAGACACTGTTGTTGTTGTCTTTCGGCTTTTTCCAGTTAGGGGTTGCCACAGCATCACTATTTTCATCATTTAATATTTTGGGTTTGATGTTTTCACATTCAGCATTGTACTTCTTCGGAATTTTGATATAGACACCTCTGTGGCACATCTGATAACTGCATAACACTGTAGTTGAAATAAGTAGATACGTGGGAGCTCTAATCCCAATACTGACAACTGGGTGTATGTGTGAGAATCATGTACTTTGTAGATTATGCCATTTTTGACATGTGTGCCACCCTTTACACTTCCCCTCACTCAAGTTTAGTAGTTCTGTTGATGTCATTCACCTTAGAAGTACCTTTGGACTAGGTGAAACTGTGTAAGCTTTGTGGTGTGCCCGCTAACTGCGTAATACCATGATACAAATAACTAGATAAGCAGGAGTTCTAATCTCAATACTGGCAACTGTTTGTCTGAGAATCATGTACTGGGAAGGTTATACCATTTTGAGTTATGTACCACCATACTCATCCTAATTTAGTAGTCCTGTTGATGTCATTCACCTTACAAGTACCTTTGGAGGAGGTGAAATTGTGTAAGCTCTGTGGTGCATCTGATAACTGCGCAACACTATAGTAGACATAAACAGATAGGTAGGAGTTCTAATCATAGTACTGGTGTGTTTGTATGTGGATGATACTATTTTGATGTGTGTACCATACATGGCAGGTGACCACATCCTGATGCCATTACTTTATATAGTGTGGTTATGGCATCTGCCTCACATGCAGCATGTGAAACCATTGTACAGGCCATACCAGTACAGATGTGTCTGGACCATCCAGATGGTTGGAACCTATTAGTGCTCTGTCTGCCTTAACAATGCCCATGTATGTGGTATTGTTGCCAAATAGGCCACAGTGAGTGTACTGACATATATGGCAGCATCAGGTATCATACCTGACTGAAACAGCATATTGATACAATGTCTGGAAACAGCATATTGATACAATGTCTGCTACCCTCACACTTGTCCAGGCTTGTAGGTGCAATACATGAGTCCAGATGCTTGGTATTACAAGTGAATTGTTCATGTCTTGGGTCACATTAAAGGTTGGGAAAGGTGTGGACTGACATATTGTGGTCTCAATTAGTATATATCAGAAACAAATGGCATCTTAACATGTGTGTGTATACATGTTATATCCACTGTATAGCAGTAATGTTTCACACATGTTCCTACCTTAGTCAGTTTGTCCAAAAAATTTTGCTGGTGTCTGTCTAGATGTCTTGCACTGACAGGTTGTGAGGTATGATACAGGAATGTTGCATTCTCTTCAGATAGGCCCCTGTGGTGACCACTGTGATGAAATATAATTAACCCCACCACAATTGAACATGCACATAAAGCAATATGGCTATTAGTTATAGTTGTGTGCATAGTATCTTGCATGCCCTCCACATGTCTACAGTATTGCAAAAGCACAGCCAAATAGTTCCATACTCACCAGCTTCAGGCTGCTGGCTCACATGTAGACCAAAGTGACCTATGTAGTTTTTGGAGAGAGGTATTGTTAGCAAACTCACATGTGCCCTTGGTAAATGATGGATGCAGCATGTCTGCACATTTACAGTACAAAACCCAATACTACACAATTTGCTGTCCTTTAATATAGATTTGCACTACTTCTGTGTATTAGAAATCTGCATAGATAACTGCAATCTGACCTGTACATGCATGTAGATACTGTAAAGATACAAGTATGTCTCATACAGTACTCTACTACTCCCCACTGGGACCTTACCTGCTCACACCTTGTCCATTGTGTGGGTGCCACCCACCTCCAGCAAGTGGGGCTTTTTACCCTGTTGTTGTAGTGTTATGGGTGGCCCAAGATTGGCAAGGAGCTCCTCATTTGGTGTCAGTGGGGGCTGCATTGTTGGGCCCCAACCTGTGGTTGTGGGGTCCCTGGCCATGGCAGCATTCCTTTGCTTGGCATGGCATATGGGGTTGGTGGCATGATGCCACACCTGTTGATATGTCCATGCATGCAGGCCCACTTAATTTACCCTGTGGACAGGGTCATCCCACAGGGTGGTCCTCTCTCACATATGTTGCTGGCTTTGGTCCAACAGTACTGTGTGGTTCTGTATTATGGCTTTCATTATCAGGTTGCATTCCACTGGTGAAAAGGTTTCCCACAGTTAATGTGACATTGCACTTAGTAGACACTAACAGGGAAGCACATCACAGGACCCTATACAGTTGGCAACAGTATGTCCAGTACTTGAACATGTATCTTGAATACCAGTAGCCAACACTCACAACCATACCAGTAGCCACCACTTACAATCACACCATACCCCTGTAATCTATCAGCACAGTATCAGCTTGTATTGCACTACTGGTCCTGATGAGTTATACTGTCCGCAGTGAGGGCAAGTTGTTTGCATAATCCTTCATTCCTCATTCAGGTCTGTGTAAATGCATGACATTAGCCATCTTCCATGCAGATGGTGTGTGGATGGTGCTGTGGCTTGTTGTGACTACAGTGTGTAATGCAGCTGGGAGCTCATGCCTGAGTTCATTTAGAATACAGATAGGGATGACATGATGTCCTGTGGATATTAACATTTGTTGCCTTTCGGTAGGCAATATGTACCTGCTGACTGGTAATGAGGGCAGGGGTGTGGGTGCAACACATATCCACCTATAGTGATGCTGAGATGGGGGGGGTGTTTGCCTTAACCCTATCTGCATCAGGTTGCCTGTGGCTATGTTGTGTATGTATATGATCTGATTGGCCACCATTACAGGTTGGGTTGGTTTGTTGCCTCAGAGATTGCAGACATATGGGAAGATGGCCTTGTGGTTGTCCTTGGTGGATGTCTCCAATTTGTACTCATAGTTGACCTTACAGTAATCCACCTGTGATCTTATATGCTTGTCCAGACAATGGCTGACTTGATGACAATGGTACTCTTTGAAGCCAAGTTTGCCGAGACTTCAGAGTGAAAATAAACTGTTGTTTGTGCTGTTACTGGCTGTGCAGTTCATTTTTTGGTGCTTTAGGTGCTTTTATCATGGCACTTCAATGGCTGACTTGATACCAGGTTGGTTCCTGCCCCTACTTTGCCCTGTACCGCCACTATAGGGACCAAGTCTGTGATTTGTGTAATGCTGCTGTCCAGCAAAGAGGATTACTCTACTTTGGTGGAGGCAGGTATGATAAGTAAGGTATTGCTGAGTCCATACAGCCATGTATGTGTTCAATCAGTTGTTTGTAGTTGGCTTGGGCACAAAGTCATGACACAGTTGGACACCTCTCCAATTTATGTAATGATAAGCATGGTTATTGTACTAAATATGGCTGTGTTAGGGCAATGCAACAACCAGTAGCTGTAGAAATGTCACTCTTTTGGGTATGCAGTAATGAAGATTATATACATGTACAACATGTACAGCTTTTGTAACTAACATTTTGCCTCCAACATCTGTTTTCATGAGGTGGACACATATACCTACTCATACTGACATGTGCATAGGTAATATGTCACATACATGTCTTTTCTATGTCAGTATGGCACACTGTATTCACACTCTTGCTGCACAGTCATCCCTCTCAAATTGTTACAGCATGACATCTCTAGGATGCCATGCATACATGGGTGCAATGGGGTAAAATCAGTGACATTGTCTTAATATTGCTGTAACATATTTGAGTCATTCAATAGCACAGTAGCCTTGGCACTGACAGGCATCTCCTGGAGGATGTCCAACAGTCATATGGTAGGAGGAGAGGGGGAAGGCTTTGAGGGTGAACTTGAGGGTAAGAATTGTTAATGTTGACAGTATGACTGGTATAGGGACCAGGCTAGCTGATATGATGGCCAGGGGATGGTTGATATATTGTGTGAGTGCAAGAGACCACATGGATGGGGATAATGGCTGGGTGTATGGTAGGCAGGTCTCAGGTGTGCTATCAAGGTGTGGACTGGAGGAGGAAGGGGGTAGGGCTTCTGCTGAGGAAACAGTATGCCAATAGTGTTTTTGGAGGATGACATACGTGTCTGATAGAGTGATGTTTCTGAAGCTGTAAGCTGATGGTGTAATGATGAGTGTTCTTAGTGCATATACTATGCATGTTGGTTGTGTGATGGATGAGAAAGAGAGATCTGGCATCAGTTGGATAACATGGTGATGACTGTACCCAAGGGTGACTGACTGGTCATTGCAGCAGATATTAATGGTCTTGTTGGTGAAGTGAATAGAGGTGATGGGGAATTGATGGGTATGTATGCTGTTAAAAGGAGTGGAGATGGTGAGATGGTAGTGGGTTTTGCAAAAAGGAAGGACATGGCTGTGGTGAATACACACTATAACACGAGGGAGGAGCATAGGATGATATACACAAGTGGAGTAAGATGCACACAGGTGGACTATAGCTAATTTAGGAGGGTCAGTTTGAAGGAGATTGGAGACTGTAAAATGGTGATAGGGGAAAGTGTATTTAGGCAGCTGGGAATGTTGGTATGTAAGATGATGTTGGTGATTGGGATGAGGAGGAGTGTGGGGGCAGCACCAAGGATCAAATAGTGTGAACTGGAAAAGGTGATTGTGAGGTGGGGTTCAGGAAAGAGCTGAGACAGGCACTGGGTGGCAGTAACAATCTAACAAATATCTGCTTAAGTATAGCAGAACTGGTAAGTGAGAGAGCTAGAAGGGTGCTTTGGGTGACTTGTGGATGGAGGAAGCAGTACAAGGACACCCTATGGTGGACTGAGGAAGTACTAGACAGTATACAAGGACAGAGGGTGGGGAAGAAGGAGTGAGATTGTCAGAGAGATGAGGAAAGTAGGCAGGGGTAGGAGGAGATGATGTACATGGCAAAGAGAGAGAGGCGGCAAAGGCTGAGGATGGGCATATGAAGAGTTCAATGACAGGTCAGGCACTGTTGCTGTTGTTGTCTTTCGGCTTTTTCCAGTTAGGGGTTGCCACAGTGGAACTAATGATTGGCAGTAGATTTTGATGACGCCGAGGTGCCAGCTCGATGTTCAACCTTCAATGAAGGCACACCCATTTACGCACAGGTCAGACACTAAGGAGGAATAAAAGGAATTGCACCGATTGGCTGGACAGATACACTGAGCTCGGAAAGATGTGCAGCAGATAAGGGTGATAAAGGATGATGAGGTATATGTACTCACAAGTGAAAAGAGTGTGTTGAACACATGGACAGTGTACTTTGAGAGGCGGATGAATGAAGAGAATGAGATAGAGAAGGTTGGATGATATGGGTATGGTGAATCAGGAAGTGAAATAGCTTAACAAGGAGGATGTAAGGATAGCTGTGAAGAGGATGAATATAGGCAAGCCTGTTGGTCCACATTACACACGTTTAGGAGCATGGGGTTGTTTAGGGGAAATGGCAGTAGTGTGTTAGCAAGACTGTTTACTGATATCTTGGGAAGTATAAGGTTGCATGAGGAGTGGAGAGAAAGTGCTTGGGTACAGTGTTAAGAATGAGGTTAATATGCACAGCTGTGATAACTACAGAGGGATAACATTGAACAGTCACAGCATGAAGTTATGAGTAAGAGTAGTGGACGCTAGGTTATGCAGGGAGGTGAGGAGTACTGGTCAGCAGTATGATGTCATGCATGGAAAGGGCACTACCGATGTAATGTTTGCTCTGAGACAGTGGCATTGACAAAAAGGCAAGGGTCAGAGCTGCACATGGCAGAGTTACAGATGTTATGATTTGTACTGGGTGTTACATGGGTGCACAGGTTTAGCAATGTGTGTATGACAGGCTCAGGCCATGTTGGAAGGATATGAGACAAAGTTGGAGAGGCAGCATTACATCTGTTTGGACATGTGCTGAGAAGGGGTGCTGTGTATATTGTGAAAAGGGTGGTAAGGATGTAGCTGCCTGCTAAGAGGAAAAGAGCCTCAGATAAGGTTTCCAGATGTGGTGAAAGAGGACATGCAGGTGGTTTGTGTGAGTGAGCAAGATTCAGAGGTCAGGCAGAAATGGCAATGGATGATCCACTGTGGCAATCCCGAATGGGAAAAGCCAGTGGACAATAAAGGGGGATGTTGTAATGTCAGTCTTCACAGATTTGGCAAGGATTTGTATGACATAACACAACTCTATAGGTAAATGACTACAAATATTATGCACACATATGGTCAGTGTGCAAAACACTGGACAGTTGAATAGTATGAGGTCAGTATATAACATGAAGTTCAACACACACATCTGCAGCAGTTCTTTACTCTGCACATGCTCTGTATCATTGTCTTATATTTACAAGACAAAATATGTATTATAGTTATGTGCACAGGTAACTTATGGATATGTACAACATCCCAGTAGCTGGCCTAGTCACTACAGACAGAGCTACATGCTATGGCCATCAGTGCTGTTCAGCAGTACATCAGTACAAGTCTTGCTGAGACATATGCTTTCAAACCCATATTTTCCATTATTACAGAGCACCTACTGCATTCAATTACATGTTTAGTTGTTTCACATATCTTTTATTGGTCCAGATTTTTCACAGATATAACTTTTTTTCTCACACTACTTCAGCTTTGCACTGATGGACTGTCTATGACAGAGGTGGTTTGTATATATGGCAGCTTGTCTTTTGTAGGTAATACTCATGACCATGTGATGCCTCAGCACCAATTGGTGTTCACCAGCTGCTGATTGCATGCAGAGCAGCTGTGTAGTTATTCCAATAGCCAATGTCATGGCAATACACTCCTATAATTGAGTACTCCATGTGGGCATTGGCCCTTTCCCTTACTTGTGAGGAAGAGATCATGAAAGTGTGTGAGCTAATACCTCTTAGAACAAGACCTACGGAGACAAGCCAACTAAATGGTGAAGAAGATCCACGACATAGGGGCAGAATGTGAGTATTGCTGTTATATGTTTTGAATACTGCTTGTTTAACAGGGTTTGTCTGAACATGCTACTTCTGCATGGGTTTCAGTCTGACAAAGTTCTGTGTCTGCATAGCTCTCAACTGTAGAGCTTACCACATTATTGGCAGAGGTTTGCCTGTTATGTTTGGTCTATTCCCCAGACAGGTGTTGTCCTTGGCAAATCAGTAGCATACATTGGGTCCTTCGCAAATCACGTTTATATCACATTATCGAAAGATGAAAATAGCGAACGCTATTTCATCGGCCCCAAAACATCTAAAAATGAAAATATTGAACATTCAGAACAGCAAATTTTTTCCCATGGAAAAAAATTCGCTGCTGCAAAACTCATACACACAATACAAGCACATCAAACAAAAAGCAACCACACACATACACTTAAATTCCTACATCTAACTCCACACTAAACTAAACATACACAACTATCTACCCACTTACCTTAACCCAAACCCTAACCCTAAGGTCCATCACTATCGCACACTCACCTATCCCGCGCCCTAACCCTAACTCACTTAAGCCACCCCTAACCCTAAAGTCTGTCACTATCACACACACTCCTAACCTGTGCCCTAACCCTAACTCACCTAACCCACCCCTAATCTTAATGTACAAACAATCACACACTTACCTAAACCCAACCCGGAACTTTCCACCACAGCACTAAGAATAGCGAACCCACAGAAACGGCCAACCAAATTCTTTCCCGAGGAAAGAATTAGTTGTTCTGCAGCTTCACTATTCTTAGCGTTCGCTGAATAGTGTTCGATATCAGAACATTCAAAGTTTTAATACTTTAATGTTCTGATATAGACCCGGCAAATCAGTAGCATATTTTAATGATTGCAATCAGTAAATGCTAATATCCATTTGTGTTTCAGACTTTATATCCCTCAGAAAAGATATGTTACAACAAACCCTGTAACACTAGCAGTTTTCTCAGTGTATAACAGCAATATTTAAAGTATGGCCATGTTTTTGGGCCTCTGTCCTAAATTATGTCAGGCTTTGTACAGATGCCATACAATAGGAGGTTGACAGGTAGGGTCTGCCATTATTTTGTTCTGTCATTCCTGCTGAGGGGAAAAGGTGGACAACATGTGGGACTCTGTACATTCAAGAGGTTGGTGTATGGAGATAACTCTTAGATGCCCTTGTAACATATTTTATGTGGGGGGAGAGTAACAAGTGTTTTAAAATTAGGCTGTTAGAACATGTGAGACATATTACAGATGAGAAAGAAGACAGTTCTATAGTTGTACATTTTAATAATTCTCACCATGGGGGTAGTAGTCATGAAAGAGCATTTGTTATGTACAGAATCAGCTTAAATTCTTAAATGTGATACTTTATCCTCTGGGGTTAAATGAGTAGTGTAATTGAAGGCTGTGTATATACATGTAATTAAGTGTAGTGGGTTACAAGGTACTGCTTTGGAAAAAGTCCCTTTCTCAGTTTGATCAAACAGTCATAAAAGAACAATTGTTATGTACAGAATCAATGTATGTTTATAAATGTGATACTTTATCCCCTAGGGGGTTGAATGAGGAGTGTAATTGGAGGCTGTGTATTTAAATGTACTTAAGTGTTAATTGCTTCTTCTAATTAAGGCAAGTATTTCTTGTAATGTGTTACTCCTTGAAGGCTTTGGCAAAGAGATTAGAGTAAAATGAAATTGTGTGAATTACTGGCTGTTTGTATTTTTGTTTACTACCTTCATTCATTGTAGTTGTTTTGCTAAGAGGTCATGCTATATGTCTGGCCATTGTGTATGGCCTATCATGGCTTTGTAGTAGAGTACTGTTCACTTATCATTTGGACTAGGGGGTGGCAGATGTCAGTGTCATGGGTCCTTTTGTATCCAACTGTGCATGCTGCCCCAGTTATGGGTGGTCTATCAGCAGCATATGTTTGTATGGGTATTTAGATATATGTATGTATGTATGTATGTATGTATATATATATATATATATATATATATATATATATATATATATGTATGTATATATATATATATATATATATATGTATATTTACACATGCACACACACACACACACACACACACACACACATATATATATATATATATATATATGTATATATATATATATATACATACATACATATATACACACATCAGTATTTCTTGGTAGTATATATATATATATATATATATATATATATATATTGAATTCCACAAATATCTATCAATCTCTCTGTATGTGTAAATAATATTTTTTTCACGTATATATATATTTGTAGATAATCATTCCTCATTGCACAGTGCGTCTTTCCTATTGTAAACTGACTGTACTCATGATATGTTGTAAAAAAATCCTAACATCTCTCAGCTAAGATGGCCTAGTGGTAAACTGCTGTGACTATGATGTATAGCATCCTGAGTTAAAGACTGAGCATGGATGATTATTTTATTGCTGGCCAGAAGCTGGGCTGCTGGATACAGAGTGATTAAGGCACCTTTAAGCAGTTGTAAGTGGGTTTGTGTGGGTTTGTGTGTCAGTAAGTGGCACTAAAACACGGTTAAACTGATAGGCACTTAAACTGTGTAGGCTTTGCTTACCAATGCTTACCAGTGCGAAAATATGCTTAGCAGAGCTAATAACTGGTTATCGTTCACATTTAAGCAATATGTGAACCTGCTAAGCATAGCTCAGCCCTGGTAACCATTGCTCATATTCCAGTCTCGTAAAACAGCAGAGTAATGACATCATGTAATAAGTTTATTTAATTTCCTGTATATAACATGCTTTTATTTGCTCTTATTACAGTGGTATGGGGTATGACTATACTGTACAGGATACTTGGGTATACATGGGTAGTATCACATTTTTTTTTTTTTATAAATGGGTAGTACCACATGTTATATGCACTCACACTTGCATGTTACAGCAGCTACAGTACACTGGTGGGCGAATATGATTCCACATATATTGTATTATCAAATTAGTACTTTTGCCACTGCTTTTCCATGTAAGTTTAGAATGCCTATTGTAGTACTCCAACCATGCACTTCTGCATGCAGAGCTGGGACTCTGAGTACTACACTATCTTGTTCTTGGTGTTTCAGCTGTATGTTTTTATGTATCTCCTATTGGATATTAATATGATATTATTATATTAAATGTAGAGTACTATGTTTTTTGGCTATGTCATTGGGGACTGTCGTCATGTAGTAATGGCATACATTTCATTTTCAGACTTCAATCCTTCAGGACATTCATCCTAATGCATAACATGTTTGCTGTCCAATTTCTGTCTGTCCTCTGTACAGATGTGCAGATGTCAGATATTGATAAGGTGATACGACTATGTATGTGCCCACATAGTTTTGTGCTGTGGGCCTGGACACTTGTGCCAGCTCCAACAAATGGGACATCCTTCATGTGGGCCTTGGCCCTTTTACTTGCCTGTGCGAGGGACATTACATAGGTGGTAAGCTACAGATTCACAGACGGTAGGTGGGAATACTTCACAGGGCAGGACATGTGAAGACAGCACAACAACATGGGGGAACATATCTCCAGAATTGTGAACAGATTCTATGTCATCACAAGTACTGTTATACACATGGTGGGTTGATAGGTTGGCAGGGTTTGTGCGGACATGCATTTAGTGAGTGACTTCACATCTGACAGAGATATGTCTCTGACATACCTCTCCACTGGCATGCTGTCTACAGACTGGCCACGTGTTTGCCTGTTATGTTTTGTCTGTTCCCCAGACAGTGTTGCCCTTGGAAAATCAGTCAGGGACTCTGGAGAATGCAGTCAGTAAATACTAATATCCATTGGTATTACTGACTTCATATTCCTCATAAAAGATATGTTACAACAGACCCAGTAACATCAGCAACTGTCTACATTTCTGACAGCAATATGTCCAATCTGCGCCTGTGTTTGTGCCTCTGTCCCCAAATGATGTCAAGTTTTGTCCAGATGTCATACACTATGAGGCTCAGACATATTTAGTATCATTATTTATTGCTTTCATTCCTCCTACCATCCCGTGATTTAGTAGACCCACAGACATGTTACAGGGAAGAGGCCATAGATATCAGTCCTGTGTCTGTACATTCTGAGGTGAGCTGTATATTTGAGAGGTCTATGTATGTCTGGTCATTGTTGGCAGACTGTCAGGATTGTGTACACATGTAATGTGTACATGTTATTTGGGCTGTGTATGAAGGGGGTAGATGTAAGTGTTATGGCGCCTTTTTTATCTGACTGTGTGTGCTGCTCCAGTGTATGCTGGTATACTGGCTGTATGTCTTTGTAGGGGCAGACTGAGATGTGTCCTGTACCATGGTCAGGATTCAAACTACACTGAGAATTGGGCCACTATATGTAGGGGTAGTGTGTGACTGGAAAGCTATTATGTATTTCTTCACATAGTCTGCATACTCTACTGTTCATCTGACCCACCGGTATGTGACTGTGACTGTGGTGGAATTGGTTGTGGGTATGCACCTTCACACTGGTGTCTAATTTTTGGTGCTGTAACATCCCTGAAGTGCCTGGTATCCCAAAGGGGAATGACAACACATTCTTTGACACTGAGCTTAAGGCCATGGCTCTGACACCAGTCACTGGTCTCATTGAGGCCTTTCTGTAGGATGTCAACATCACTTGGGTAGTTAATAACTCCCAACTTGCAATTGCCTGCAGACATTATCAGCCACAGCCCCTTCATGTTGGCATGGACTTCAGAAAAGTTGACACCAAACAGGACAGGACCCAGGACCAAACCCTGTGGAACTCCACTCATGATTGGTCAGCAGTCTGACTTGGGGTCAGCTACTTTCACACTGTGGGTTCTATTCTATCTGTGAGACAGTTCACAACCCACCTACTGTTATAGGGGTTGATGCATAGTGAGTTTATCCATGATTCCTGAGTGGGGAATGTTATCAAAGGGCTTGGCCAGATTGCGGTAGGCTGTATGAACCACCTTGACGTCATCCACAGCTCTGGTGACTGACTCAAAGACATCAACCAGGTTGATTGAACAGGCATGATCTACCCTTTACAAAAGCAAACTGTGTGGGATTCTAAGTCTGGATATTCCTATATCCCTGCTTCTTAGGTCCATGATGATACATTCCATAGCTTTGCATGACAGCCTTGTCAGGCTACTGGGGCGATACTTCCCAGGGTCTGCAGCCACTCCTCCTTTGTGGAGAGGGATAACTGTAGCAGTGCACCAGTCAGTAGGGGCAAAGCCTGAGGTGAGGCTGTGATTGAACAGGGCACACAGGTGAGGTGCCAGTTCACTCTGTAGTTCATGCAGAAGACAGCCAGGGATATTGCCAGGTCCAGTTGAAGCGGTATTCTTGGCCTTGGACAATGGTATTTTAATCCAAGCATCAGTACTACTGACTGCCTGGCAGTGTACTGGTATCGTGATTGGTCCTTTGGGGTGGCGAGAGGAGTAAAGTTGCCTCAGAATCTGTGTGCCAGTATATTGGCAATATCTGTTGGCTCAGTATAGGAGGTACCATTGTGACGTAGTGCAGAGCAAATGTTGGTATTGCTGTGGAAATTCTTACCATAACTATAGGAGGCCTTGTGGTTGTCTTTAGTGTGTGCTGCAATTCTGTTTTCACAGCTAGCTTTACAGTATTTGATGAGGAATCTCATCTTTTCTTAGAGGATTTTTTTCCAGTCTTGGGACTTCAGCTTATTCCATATCAGTTTCCTCCTTCTGTTGTAGAGTTTCTTTGAGCAGGGCACCACCAGACTGGCTTCCTTTTTCTGGAGGTGAGCATCATTTTTCTATTGAGTATGGCGGGATCCATGCATTTGTGTATGTGCTCGTACTGAATTGGTGTGTGATTTGGAGGTCATGCAACTAGTCTCCATTTGCATGGGTGCCGTGAAGTTAGCCATCTCTGTTTTTTGGAGGCCAAAGTTAGCTTTGGAAAGGTTTTTCATGGTGGTTACTTCTGCATGGGATGGGAGGGATGTGGCTTTCTAAGGTCATTGCATTGTGGTGACATCTAGCCATGGCAGAGTTGATTATTGGTGTACAGCAACAGTCATAGATGTTAGTATTGACTAGGTCAATGATGTTGCTACCTGTAGTGGCTGTAAAAACAAACTGGTTCAGGCCATTGGAATGAATGCATTCCATGAAACATTGGGCATGTGCCCAATACAGGAGTAGCTTTCACAGTTAATGGAGGGGTAGTTGAGGTCAACCAGTATGAGAGTGTTAGGTTGGACATTAATATTCTCCAGGGTGCTTAGGAACATGGGGTTTGACAATTGGGACATGGCTGGGGACCTATGGCAGGCTACAACTTGAATTGCTGTCTTACCCTATGTTAGCTACACCAGCCATATCCGTGATGCATTATGTTTGGCTACCAGTCTGGACGTGTGTGCATCCTTTGTGAATAAGGAGTACTTTGAGTGAGTGCCTTTTGAGATTTAGACTTCTAGTGTTGAGCAGCATGACTCTCAGATTGCATTTGTTTGTAGCTGTTATATATTTAGTTATACTTATGTATACATATATATATATATATATATATATATATATATATATATATATTTATATATTATAACCTCCATAGGTATCACAAGGGATAAGAAACTAACAGTAATGCTACTCAACGCCAGAAGTCTAAACCTCAACATGCACGCACTCAAAACTCTCCTTAGCATGGAGAACATCGATATCTGTGCAGTAACAGAAACCTGGTTCAAGACTCCCGAGAGCACCCCAGCACTAGCAGGTTATACCTCATACCATGCTTTTCAGCCACAAAACTTGGACCGAACCACAAAAGGAGGGGGAGTATCAATATTCGTCAAAGATACCCACACCTCCAGGCTGGTGGCACAGCACGAAGCATCAGAGAATATCCATGTGCAACTTACAGAGGGTAAAACTGCCTTCCAATTTATAGCCTGCTACAGACCACCCTCCCAAACCCAGGAACCCCACTCGGCCTTCCTGAGAACACTGGAAAATATGAAGGTCTCTCCAAACACCATTATATTGGGCGACTTCAACTACCCAAACATAGACTGGAAGCATTACTCTAGCTCCAACACCCTAGCCCAAAGGTTCCTAGAATTTATAAACTCAAATGCTATGGAACAACTCGTTACCACTCCCACAAGATGGGAAAACATACTGGACCTGATCATCACCAACATGGGGACTCTATGCTCCAGACCCGAAGTGTATCCCTCATTGGTAAGATCAGACCATAAACTAATCTCACTGGATATTCACATCCCGACTCCATCCCCTTCCCTGAAAACCACAGTGAAAAACTTCTCTAATGCAAATTTCACACTCCTCAAAACCGAGGTGGAATCCTTCAAAGCCCCCAGGCCTGTGGAAAATACGGCCCAGACCGCAGAATCCTTTATAAACGCATTCTATGAACACCTTCAGGAATGCCTGGATCATGCAATCCCAAATAAAACCAAGTCCCAATTCTCCAAAGGCAGACACCCTGTCTGGTGGACCCCAGCCATAAACAAACTATACAATAGAAGGTGGAAGCTACTACATGATAGAGCAAAATCCCAAAAAGGGAACGCATCTCTGATCAGTATTAGCAAAAACCTACAGGCACTCACAAAATCATCTAAAGCCAGCTTCGAGAGAAAAATTGCACAGGACACTAAGGATAATCACAAGGCTTTCTTTAGTTATGTTAGGAACCTGGGTGGGAATTCCCAGATATGCTCAGAATTAGTCCAAAATGACAAAAAATACACCAAACCCACAGACATTGCCAACATCCTAGCTGACAGGTTCAGCAAACCCCCACCAAACGGGCAAATATCTATCCCAGCAGAGTGCTGCCCCCCTGACATCTCAGATGCTCAGGTAAGAGCTGCCCTCTCCATAGCAAAAAACACAGCATCAATGGGACCAGACGGTGTCCCGGGCTGCATCCTACATGAACTCCAAAAAGAGCTAAACCCAAACATAAAACTACTGTTCAGTCTCATCCTTACTACAGGATATGTACCCAAAGAGTGGCGTATAGCAACAGTGGTCCCTCTCCAGAAAGGTGGTGCCTCAACAGATCCTGGAAACTATCGCCCCATAAGCCTGACTAGCTTGGTCTGCAAAGCTATGGAAAGGATCATCATGGACCTCATAAATAAAGATATTGGGGACCTACAGACACCGGATCCTACCAAGTTCGGCTTTGTTAAGGGCAGATCCTGCCTCTTAAACCTGGTTGATTTCTTTGAAACAGTCACCAAGGCCATTGACGAGGGGAAGGTGGTCCACACAGCCTACCTGGACCTCGCAAAAGCTTTCGATACAATACCCCACTCGGGCATTATAGATAAGCTCACCAGCTTAAATATAAACGCCTATGTCACTAGATGGGTTGCAAACTGGCTCAAGGACAGAACCCACATGGTTAGAATTGCTGGAGCCATGTCAGACTCGAAACCAGTTACAAGTGGCATCCCACAAGTCTCAGTCCTGGGACCGCTCTTATTTGGTATATATTTCTCGGAGGTAAAGGCCAACACGGAAGGACTGTGGCTGACCAAGTTTGCAGATGACTGCAAACTGGGTGCCATAATCGACACTCCAGCCGACACAAGCATCCTCCAAAAGGGCCTCATAGAAACAGACAACTGGTGCCAGAGCCATGGCCTCAAGCTAAATGCAAAAAAGTGTATAGTCACCCTCTTTGGCAAAAACAAAGTGCCCACAAATTACCACATAGGTGGTAATCCATTAAGTACAGAAGAAGTAATTAGGGACCTGGGGACCCAAGTTGATAGCAATCTCTCATTTGACAACCATGTGGCCAAAGTGGTTAGAAAAACATTTTATATAGCCCACCTAATCATGAAGGGATTCACATCTAGATAAGGGGAGGTCATCGTGCCTCTTTACTCATCCCTCATCAGGCCCATAATTGAGTACAATGCCCCTTTTGGGATGTACCTTACCAGACCTGCAGCAACTGGAAAGACCCCAAAAGTACCTCACCAAGAGAATCAAAGGGCTCAAACAGATGCCATATGCTGCCCGGTTAAAGAAACTCCAGCTCTACTCAGTGGCATACCGCCTGCACAGAGAGAAACTGTGCCTGACGTATAAAGCCATGTCCAACCCGGAATTAATGGACATGCTGCACCTCAGAAAATCCAAATCCCATCGAGCTACGCGCTCTGGAGACTTGAACCTCAGCACTGAAATAAATAGGACATGCTGGAGGGACAGATTCATAACCCAGAGGCTCCCTTCACTCTGGAATAAAACCCAGTCCAGGTTAGGCAGAGTCCCTCATTGACTCTCTTCAAGAGGAATCTTGATGAGTGGATGGGAGATTGTAGGTTTACCCCGGGTATCACTTCTGTGTCACTGTTAGACAGAGGCACAGTATACTAACTTCAAAAAAGGGCATAGCAAAATTAATTTAAAATGGGTGGTGAAAGCCAAACACACTCTGGCTAGGCTTATAAATGCCCTAGGGCAAATAGCCTAGTATGCACCTATGAACCTATATATATATATATATATATATATATAGATAGATATATATAAATAGTGTGTGTGTGTGTGTTGTGCATTTATATACTTATATATATATATATGTATATATGTATACATTTTACATGTATATCTCTATAAATATATTTTGTGTCTAGATTTCTCCAGATATATGCATCTCCATGCATAAATACATGTATATATAGAAAACCTGTCTGAATCTACAGAATATTTTCCCTATTGTTGAATGGCTCTACTGACTGATATGTTTGGTAAAGCATCAGTATTTTGTAGAGCTCACATGGGGTGGTGGTATGTTGCTCTGACTATGGTGTACAGGGCCCTGAGTCCAATACTTGGCAGGACTGATCATTTTGTTGCAAGGCAGAACAGTTGTTTCTGGAGACAGAGGGATAAGGGCAATATTTTAAAGAGGTCCCTATTTTGGGCACATTGACCCCCATTTTGACATCCTTTGGACATATTTGTTGCAGTAAGAGGTTTGGGATATGGATTTCATGTACAACTGCAATCCATATATATGTAAACACACACACACACATATATATATATATATATATATATATATGTATATATATATATATATATATATGTGCATGTGTGTGTATATATATATATATATATATGTCTATGTATATACATATACATATGAATATATATATGGATATATATGTGTGTGTATATATATATTTACTTTTCTATCTATACATGTATTTCTAGATGTATATATTTTACATATACATCTCTACATATATTATGTATTTATTTGTACATATGTGTATGCATCTCTGTACACATATACATTTGTATATGTATATACAAAATGTCACTAATTCTACAGGATCTTTTCCCTACTGTTGAATGACTCTACTGAATGATATGTTTGAAAAAAAATCACACGTATCTGCAGCTCAGATTCCTTAGTGGTAGATTGCTGTAGCTATGGTGTGCAGGGTCCTGGGTTCAAGACTTGCAAGGGCTGCTTATTTTGTTGCTGGGCAGAACAATGGCTGCTTGATACAGTGTGATTATGGCACTTTTAAGTAGTTGTAAGGGGGTTTGTGCAGGTTTGCATGGTGGTAAGCAGTGTTAACTTACGGTTAACTATGCTTACACACAGTTATTCCTAAAAGCACTTAATCTGAGGTAGTTTACCTTAGCGTAGCACAAACACACTTACTCTCGCTTACCCCATGCACTAATTTATTTAAAAGAAAAGAAAAAAGGGGTGATAGGAAAGTGGTGAAAAAGGGGGCTTGAAGAAGGACAAACAATATGAAAGATAGCTAGCGATGTGCAGGACAGGTGTAGGGAAGGTCCATAGCTGTCCATTTCTTCTACAACAACAGCTGTGCATATGTACAGAATTTGGAGGTACATGTGGACATTCAAACCCCTGAGAGAGGGGTGAGGACAACAATAATGTGTTTTGAAGCCAATTAGACCAGATTGCATGTGTCCAGTAGACACATGTGTGAAATGGACAGCTATGCATGGGGCGACATTTTTATTTTTGTGGGAACAGATTGCCCTTTTTTTAAGGTGTGAGTGGGATGTTGGGGAAGGATAGTAGGTATATGTGGGGAGGTAGGTTGAGTAGGTAGACAGACAAGACAGCAGACAGGGGTGATATATGACATGTGGAGGGTAAACACCTTGGACGGGGAGGGGTGGCTGGTAATCAGACACCCAAGAGCCTCTAAATGGGCAGTCATCACTGCAAATTTATGGCCCCAAAGTTGGTTGTGTCAGGGGCTGAGCAAGAGGGGCAGACTGACCCTCTAGATGTGCCACAATGGCCCTCATGCTGGTGTAGCAGATCTCCAAATTCCTTGCAGATATAACTATACACCAGACCCCGGACCTGGCTTCGAGTGACAGTATCATTTCAGCGCCTGTGCTCAGGGGGGCAAGCTCCATCCCCTGAGGCAGTTCCTCCTGAATGTTGGTGCAGGACCAGTGGGCGAGGAGGTTCCGGGCTGGGTCCCAGATGTGCTGGGGGCGAGTGCCACAGCCAGATGATGCTGGAGAGGTGGATTCACTGAGATTGGCCTTCCCAGATGTGCTATGGTGTTGCAGTTGTGGAACATATGTTGGTTAGTCATGCAAAACAGATTCCAGGATTAGTTATAACAGCACGCATTAGTATTCCCAATAAACCAGACCAACAATTTGGAACAGTTGCATAGCAAACAGAGCACATGCATATATGGAACCACAGTGGGCATTATAATGGCATGCAGGTTACATTGATAGCAACAGGCCACAAATGATAGTATTTGAACAGGGCCACATTGATAGAAAAACATTTAAATATTTATGGAACAATAGGACACATGCCCCAACAATAGGTTTGGAGAAACACATACCCACTGATTTGTGTGTTTAGATTATTGGTGCAGATAAGGTGGGTGAGAAAGAGGGATGTCAATTAACAGCTGTATATGCTTGAAGTGCTCACAACTTTAATGATCATTGCTCTAATCATTACTCTACAGGTATTACCTTACTTTACATTGACCTATGGCCTTGGGTTGGACAGTGGTATGTTTGTACACAGTGTATAATTACAGGCTTCCTACAGCTCATTTATACCTTTTGTTACCTGGCAGACCTGTGGAGGAAATATCTGTTAACACTACTTGACTGTTTCTACACGTTGATAAACCAAGGAAATGTAGACACACTGTAAAAGAGATGAGATGCACAAAACTCCTCCATCCCTCGAGAACACCAAAATAGTCGCCAAAATGTAAAACAAGCAAAATTTATTAGGTTTAACCTTCTCCCAAGCTTTTCGTCAGTTACAATACACCAACTTCCTCAGAAAACTCCTAAGAGAAATAAAAGCGGAAACAACGTCACTCGATCACTACCCTTTAAATACCCACACATCTTATCTATAGAAGAATATACAAAATATCAATGAATACATATAAAACTCTTGAAAAACATTATATTAATCAGAAGATGAACCCGATTAATTAAAAACATATAAAAATAGTAGATGTTACTTATTTGATGAGCCAACATGTTGTTAAATTTAATGAATGTAAATGATGGAATTTTAATGTCACATCATGCAATGAATGCAATAAATCAGAATGAAAATAAAAAGTGAAAATAAACCATCAATAACCCCTGGGTACTCATCTGATGCTACTACCGACTAAAAAACAACTGCTACCCAAAGCTACTGTACAATCAAATAAAAAACTAACCTATTTGTTATTGTATGTATATTTATAATTAAAACTATTATTTATATTTTACTTATGTATGTATGCCATAATGAAAATCAATAGGTTCAATAGATAATATCTAGTTAAACTCTTAAGTTTCAATATACATGATATAGATAATATGTCACTGATGCCTGGATAATGGCACGCATCCAGTCTAAGTTGCCAAACCAATTCTCTCCCTTGGAGGATTAATGAATAAATAATAGTTTTAATTATAAATATACATAGAATAACAAATAGGATAGTTTTTTTATTTGATTGTACAGTAGTTTTTGGTAGCAGTTGTTTTGTAGTTGGTAGTAGCATCAGATGAGTAAAGTACCCAGGGGTTATTGATGGTTTATTTTCACTTTTATTTTCATTCTGATTTATTGCATTAATTGCATGATGTCATATTAAAATTCCATCATTTACATTCATTAAATTTAACATGTTGGTTCATCAAATAAGTAACATCTACTATTTTTATATGTTTTTAATTAATCGGGTTCATCTTCTGATTAATATAATGTTTTTCAAGAGTTTTATATGTATTCAATGATATTTTGTATATTCTTCTATAGATAAGATGTGCGGGTATCTAAAGGGTAGTGATTGAGTGACGTTGTTTCCGCTTTTATTTCTCTTAGGAGTTTTCTGAGGAAGTTGGTGTATTGTAACCGACGAAAAGCTTGGGAGAAGCTTAAACCTAATAAATTTTGTTCGTTTTACATTTTGGCGACTTGGAGTTTTATTTTGGTGTTCTCGAGGTACGGAGGAGTTTTGTGCATCTCATCTCTTTTTCAGTGTTTCTACATGTATTCACATAGTAAAGGTTACATATGTGCAGTCATAACAGTGTGTGTGTGTGTGTGTGTGTGTGTGTGTGCGCATGCTAGTGCCATAATCCACCTTGATTTCTATTGGTCACCCTGGGTGTTGGCTGTTGTGACCACTAGGTGTGACAGTGTGACCCTTGAGGGACATTTCTTGGAGGGGACTACTTGGTGTACGTACTTCTTTTGCTGTCATTTGCAGCCTTGGGGTTGGACAGAGGGTACTGCACACAGTGTATAATTACAGGCTTCTTACAGCTCATTCATACCTTTTCTTACCTGGCAGACCTGTGGAGGAAATATCTGTTAACACTACCTGACTGTTTCTACACATATTCACATAGTCAGGGTTAGATATGTGGAGTCATAACTGTGTGTGTGTGTGTGTGTGTGTGTGTGTGCTAGTGCCATAATCCACCTTGATTTCTATCGGTCACCCTGGCTGTTGGCTGCAGTGACCACTAGCTGTGACATGACCCTTGAGGGAGATTTTTTTAGAGGGGACTACTTGGTGTACGTGCTTCTCTTGCTATCATTTGCAGCCTTGGGGTTGGACAGTGGTTGTTGTACACAGTGTATGATTACAGGCTTCTTACAGCTCATTTATACCTTTTCTTACTTGGCAGACCTGTAGAGGGAATTTCCATTAACAATACCCGACTGTTTCTACACATATTCTTGAATGAGATTATGCATACGGCTTAATAGCACTACTGGGATTTGAACCATGCTGGTTTGTGCAAAAATAGAATGCAAGGTTGTTATTAATCACAATGAGTTATTGCGGAATTGCTATTGTTTACCTGACTGTTTTCATTGTACTAGTATGTTGTTTGGACAATCTCCCTTGTAATTCTGGTATTCATGCATAAGAGATGCTTGTTATAATCTGTAGTCAGACCTTGACATATTACAGTATGGAAAGCAATGTTTAACACAGCATTACTATTCAGGGATCAAATCCTAGTGCTTGGAACATTTCTTATAGCTAATCTGTTAGCATCAACATTACACATCTGCATTCAAACTACCATATACCAAAGTACACACAACAGTTTGGTGTTTAGAGTTTTATTGACAGGTACTGCTACATATTTTCTGGAATATATCCTATACATCAGTATTACTCTGGTAATGTCTTGTTTATTCAGTACAAACAGTACACATTACTAACTACTGGCAGGTGTCATTTTACTGTATTATATTTATTTGCCTTGACAATAGCTAGCTAGATTAGTACTCACCAGCCTTGCGACGCAGCCTTAGCAGCCTGCTGGCATGGGCTTCCAAGTTAGCAGCCCTCTCTTCTACAGCTCTACAGGAGATAGAGAAACATTTATGCATACCTTTTCATGTCATACTTAGGCTGGACTCTGATACATGAGAACTGATACTGGGACTTGCACACTGTTCGGACATTCTGCACCTGAGCCTCTTGGACCCACTGCTCCAAGAGGTCCCTCTTCCCTTGCTTCAAGTCAGCATAGTGATGCTGCACCTGCTCACCAGTTTGATGGATGTCAGTTGCACTGGTGAGGTCATGAGCGAGACTGTCCCAGGCATCCACTTTGTACTGGGAGCCCTGGTACTGGTCCTGCGGCAGTCGCCCTTCATGTTTTTTTACAAGGAGTCCAACCATGACCCTGGACTCCTGAATGCCCCAACGCTGTGTCTGAAAGCGCACACCTTCTCCAACACCAGACATAGTGTCTGTAGTGATCAGCTACAACTGGTTATGGTTTTATTCCCACTTGTAGGGTTTAAGTAGGGCTGGATTCCCACCCTTTGCCATGATTGGACTAATTTGAATATGCTGAGCTGAGCTAAGTGGCGGGCAAACCCACTTAATTGAGATAAGCATTGCTTACAGAGGTAGATACTAAGCACTGTTTACCAGTGTGCAAATTCACTTAACTACACTAATTATTAGTAAACATAACAGTTTAAAAGACGCTGTTTACTCCGGGTAAGCATAGGTGAACATGATTTAGTAATGTTCAGCTTTCATTTTATGGACTATCAGGATTGAGAGATCAATTGCTTGTTAATGCCATCTTATGATATGTATGTTTCCCTTCCATTACATCCCCCTATGTGCTTTCATTACATTACATTCTTTTGTGGCCATACTGTCTGGGACACTTGTGTTTATATGTGGGTTTCACATCTGTACAACACTGACACCTCACATTTGGACCTGCTACACTACCCTGGTCAACAAATATATATTATTCAATACCTAGTTATAAAATGATATATTTTAGTCCTGTTTAACAAATAAAAATGAATAGACTCCATCTGCGATTGAACCGTGAATTCCTGTATGTTAAACAAAAGCTCGAACCACTACACTATTCCACTTTGACTTCTTTTGCTGTATATTTCTATTTAGCTCCTCTAGATGTTTACACTCTGCAATGCAGAGCTGCATAGTGTGCACACCTGCTCAGCTACGTTTAAACTTTATTGGGGACAGAAAAAAAGAAAGAGTTGATATGATGTTCTATTTTTATTTTCCTTTACAGTATGCACATTGCTTTCTGCCTCTTAGGGCAGGACATCTGGACAAAGTGTGACCTGATGGGGGGACAAATAGGGACAGATTTTAGATATTGCTCTTACCAACTTAGAAAGTTGATATAATAACAGGGGCTTTGCATTGGCATGAGTATTCTGAAGGATATAATGTCTGAGACTTGACTGTCTGTCATTATTTTCTGACTTTGGTCTTCAATGATTTTACAGTAATTTGTCAGACCATACATTTAAGGAGAGTGGACCACAAGGTCCCACAAGTCCCACAAGGCTCAGTCCTGGGACCTCTCTTGTTCGGTATATATTTCTCGGAGGTACAGGCCAACATGGAAGGACTGTGGCTGACCAAGTTCGCAGATGACTGCAAACTGGGCGCCATAATAGACTCCCCAGCCGACACAAGCATCCTCCAAAAGGGCCTCATAGAAACAGACAACTGGTGCCAGAGCCATGGCCTCAAGCTAAACGCCAAAAAGTGTATAGTCATCCCCTTTGGCAAAAACAAAGTGCCCACAAATTACCACATAGGTGGTAATCCATTAAGTACAGAAGAAGTAATTAGGGATCTGGGGACCCAAGTTGATAGCAATCTCTCATTTGACAACCACGTGGCCAAAGTGGTTAGAAAAACATTTTATATAGCCCACCTAATCATGAAGGGATTCACATCTAGATCAGGGGAGGTCATCGTGCCTCTTTACTCATCCCTCATCAGGCCCATAATTGAGTACAATGCCCCTTTTGGGATGTACCTTACCAGACACCTGCAGCAACTGGAAAGACCCCAAAAGTACCTCACCAAGAGGTTCAAGGGGCTCAAACAGATGCCGTGTGCTGCCCGGTTAAAGAAACTCCAGCTCTACTCAGTGGCATACCGCCTGCTCAAAGGCGATCTGTGCCTGACGTATAAAGCCATGTCCAACCCGGAATTAATGGACATGCTGCACCTCAGAAAATTCAAATCCCATCGAGCTATGCGCTCAAGGGACTTGAACCTCAGCACTGAAATAAATAGGACATGCTGGAGGGACAGATTCATAACCCAGAGGCTCCCTTCACTCTGGAATAAAATCCCAGTCCACGTTAGGCAGAGTCCCTCATTGACTCTCTTCAAGAGGAATCTTGATGAGTGGATGGGAGATCGTAGGTTTACCCCGGGTATCACTTCTGTGTCACTGTTAGACAGAGGCACAGTATACTAACCTTGAAAAAGGGCATAGCAAAATTAATTTAATATGGGTGGCGAAAGCCATACACACTCTGGCTGGGCTTATAAATGCCCTAGGGCAGATAGCCTAGTATGAACCTATGAACCTTTGTGTGTGCATTTGCACACATTTCCTGCTTCTGCAGGATGCAGAAGTGCTGTATGGCGCTTTAGAAATACAAGGGGGTGTCACAGAAGCTGTGACACACCCCCTGTATTGCTTTCCTCTTGCCATTTATATTTCAGTGTCCGCGAACACTGAAATGATCTATTTTACATTTCAGTGTCTGTGGACACTGAGATACTAGCATAATATTAGAGCTAAGCTCTAATATTATGCCAGTATGGCTTAGAAAGTGCTGTATGGCACTTCCTGAGCACAGGTTTAGTGTTTAGTATCCGTGCACTGCTTAGACATACCTCCTGCACTCATTATTGTTTTGTGGCCATCTAGTGTAGAAAGCAGCGCGCCCTCATGAATATGCAGGGAGCGCTGCTATCCTAGACGGCCATGGAACGCTCCATGCAAGAATAACACTATTCTTGCAAGGAGCTTGATGAATCCCGGGGGATGTTTTTTTTCCCCTGAGGCCACAAATTATTGTGTATGAGAAAATGAAATAATCTGATGTGCAGTAAATTAACAGACAACATAGTTAAAACTAAGGAAACATTGCATAACATAAAAAACAATATGATATGTTTTCATTCAATTGTAAGGTGTAAATCTTGTTAAATACTGAATTAACACTTTCTTAGTAATTGTACCACTTCAGAACATTCAGTACATATATACTTAAGTTTACCACCTCACAAGAATGTATTGTGCAAAACAGTTAAAATTGTGATTATTCCTTATATGATGCCTTACAAAATCACTGAACAGGAGTTAGTGAGCACTCAGACATGACTTTTACAAATAATAATATGAGTATTTGTTCTGAAATAAAAAATGATTATTTAAATATGAGAAGGAATGTCTGATGAACAGTGACAACAGACCATGCAACCCACAGCGTAGCCCAAGATATCACTGCATGGGACCATAGCCTTTCATTGATGAGTGCTTTCACTGACAGAGAAAGCTAGTGCAGCTGATTCAATATCAGTTGTTCAAAAAGTGCCAGCATTTCAAGCTAAAGACAGCAGTATAGTGGGGATCGGGAAATATGGTATATATAAAAAGCATAGGTGTGTGGGTGGCACAGTCTCCCACATGGGGGGTGCAGAAGCTTAAACTACTGCAAAAACATATGTTTCAATTGTTTTTTTTCATTCTTTTTGGATCAAAGTATCCTGTATTTGATGTGTGACTTTCAGTGAGTTGTAGATCGACTATTTGTGCTTTTGATCAAAAGTTAGGCTCCCCTTATACTCTCTCTCTCTCTATATATATATATATATACCACCTTCTTATTGTACAGCCATATGCCATGCACGGACCTGCTGCCTGGTGTCCCCTACTGCTGCTGGATGGACACAATTAGCAATAGTAGGTCTGGTCCTGGAAGCTACAGTGCAATATGAGTCACTTCCCCACCATACTGGTGGATGATCATGTTGTGCAGAATGCGACATGCAGTAAACATCCTGCATCCAGAAAATGGGTCATACTTAAGGCAGACCTAGATTCATTCAGGCACCTAAAATGACTCTTCACAAGGCCAAAGACTATCTCAGTGATGATACAGGTATGAGACAGTGCTGTGATGTAATTGGCTTCAGCAGCTTTACTTGAATTTTTCACTATTGTCATGAGCCATAGTGGAAGTAGATATCCAGCATCACCTGATGGTAAATAAGAGAAAGGGAGAGACAAAACAAAGGAAAATTGTTTTAGTATTCAGCAATATATTTTACCATGAATAACTACCTAAACAAAATAGAAAATAAATATTTTTTTCTTACCAACAATATGGCTGCTGGGCATCCTACCATGCAGGAAGAGGTGGTAGAGTGAGCTAGTGTGTCAGATATAGGAATCATGCGCAGTGCCAGGATTAAGGGCAGAGTCCTTGATAATGGACTCCCATGCTTCACACACTACCTGGCAGTTAATGAAATGGTAACCCTTCCTATGGTGGTATTGCTCACCACTGTGACCAGAAGAGGCCCTAATTGCAACACGGGTGCAATCTATTGCATGAGTACCTCAGGGAAATGTGCCACTACATAAAAGGCATGCATCGTTCTGGCTTGTTCCTGAGATAACACCAGGAAATAGATGTGCTGATCCATGTGTGCCAAGAGTACATGCAGGAACTGTCAAAGTATGCTCAAGGCAGAAGCCTGTGAGATTCCCAACATGTCCACAGTCTGTTTCTGAAGGTCTCTGTGGCAAGTATAGTGAGGGCTATTCATACCTTTGTATCCACAGGGATAGGAAAGTCCCACAGTCCCCCTTGTGGTTGGCTATGCACACTCAATAAGGCCTTTACAATATCCCATTCTACTCTGAGTCTTTTAAGTATCTCCTGATTGTCAAAAATTATACTGATTTATTCTCTACCCATATCTTTGCCTTCTCAAGATATTTTGGCAAGCAGCTCACATCAGAAAATAGCTAGGTCTGCAGCAAGTGACAGCATCGTTGCAGATTGCAAAGTAGATTGAATAGGTGTGACTGCATTTTATAATGAATCTGTTGATGACACAGAAACGTGCAAAACTTTGACAATGAATTGCACACGTGGGAGAAGGCCTCATTACCATACACAGTTTAACATCATTTTTCATTTGCATTTCATTGTGACTTCATTTGCTTATGCTTATTCATTGACCATCATCTATTAGCATTAAGTGGTCTCTATAAATCACACCTTTGCTGCAGAAATGCAAAGACAGCAATGGAAAGCCATTACCCATCCACGTAATAACTATGAATACAACTTATAATTTGAAATCTTGATTATTGGTGACCATGCTAATTAAATATGTAGAATAATTGCTCTACCCACCTACCAGATAAGGCCCCTAGTGTCTTTACTATAGTACAGTGAGCCATCTATACTGTCAGTAGTTTATCCTTTCATTTCACCTCTCCATCTCCCTCTCTCAATCTGAACAGCAGAAGTTAAAACCTGTGTAGCTCATTTTGATATATTCTTAACTATCACTGCACCATTCAATGCAGAATCTATCAGCTTACTGATAGGTCTAATGATGCCATGTATTACAGAAAAAATAGCATAGGAAATTTAATTCGGTGAGACGTTGCATAGGGCTAATGATTGTCTTTTAGCAAAACTTCGAAGGTTTCATGATAAAAAAATATTTAGTAAACAGCAACATACACTTCTGAAGAGAGATAAGATGAAACACAACCTAAATTATTTATTTATTTATTTTACATTTGTTAACCGGGAAATTCCGACTGGACCAGGTCCATTTTCAGCGGAGGCCCGGGGAGAAAAGCTCCAACATCAAGTTATACAAATACAGTACATCCAGCATAATACACAAAACAGGTTACATCATGTATGCTGAGCATAGTAATATAACAAGAATTAATAAAAACACTCCAGGTAAAAGATATAGAACATGGGTAAAAAGACAATGTCAGTCATACTTTGGTAAGAAAATAAAATATATCAAGTAAGACTCTACAGTTAAAAGTACCCTTTCAGATGACCAAGCCTACAGGAGATCAGAGCTCCAGCATGTGATCAGAGAGGAATTTGGGGAGTTAATAGTAGTATGGGTAGGGTTATGTGATACAAGGGCATAACCATGTACTAAGAAGGTGCGATTTGAGGGAGTTTTTGAATATGGATGTGGAGGGGGCAGTGGACACAGATTGGGGAAGAGAGTTCCAATTTCTGGCAACGGTGTGGGAATAGAGCGCTTTCCCTGCTTTATTGTTAGCCTTGGTGATGGAGAGGAGAGATTTTTCACTGGATCTTAGGTATCGGTTTGTAGTATAGATAGTAAGTAGGTTGGATAATGAGAGTTTTTTTTCAGGATATTTGAGAATATTGTAGGCTGTGCCCAGCTGGTGATAGTTAAGTAGCTGTGGTAGCTCAAGCCATTTTAGTTCTTTTAGTGCAGTACAGTGATGGGTTCTATAGGTTGAGTTAGTAGCAAACTTGACTATTTTATTGTAGCATGACTCTAGTTTGTCTAGGTCACATTGTCTGATTTGGGTAAAGATTGGTGCTGCGTATAATAGAGTTGAGAGGAGGTGGCTTTGTGCAAGAGTGACTCTTGCTTTTTGTGAGAGAAAGGACTTATGCCTGTATAGGGAGCCTAGTTTTTTGTGTACTATTTTTATGGTATGTGAGATGTGAACATCAAAGTGGAGATTATTGTCTATTTCAATGCCCAGAAGTTTGGTGTGGTTAGAAGGGGAGATGGTGGTGCCGTCCTTAGATGTTATGGCAAAGGAGAGGTTTTTTTTTTTTATCTATTAGGGGTAAATAGTAGCAGTTTTGTCTTTTTGGGATTTAGAATTAGTTGGATCCCAGATATCCATTTTTCTACTGAGATAAAGGTATCTTGAGTGAGTGTATGTAGGGTGGTGGGAGATGAGGCGGAGCAGATCAGAGTTGAATCATCTGCATATTGTATGAGTGTGGCATGTTGTGTAGAGCATTTGAGGTTATTTGTGAAAATAGAGAACAACAGCGGGCCCAGTATAGAGCCCTGTGGGACTCCTATGGTGATTGGAAGTTGTGTAGACAGAGTTCCTTTCCACTGGACTGATTGTTGCCTGTCAGACAAGTAGCTTCTGAACCAGGCTATAGTAGAAGAGGTGAAGGATAATGATGTTAGTGAGTCTAGTAGAATGGAGTGGGAGACCATATCAAATGCTTTTGAGAGGTCTAGGAAAATGGCTGATACATATTGGTTATCATTCCTGTGAAGGTTTATATAATTAGTGAAAGATAGAAGGGCTGTGGTAGTGCTGTGATGTTGATGGAAACCGTGTTGTGTGGTAGATAGTAGATTGTGTGTGTTAAGAAATGTCATCACTTGCAAGTGGATGCATTTCTCAAGAATTTTGGATAAAGGGCAAAGGATGGCAATAGGTCAGTAGTTGGAGAATTCATAAGAATTACCTCCTTTATGGAGAGGAATGATGCGAGATACTTTCCAGAGTTTGGGAATGTAGGATTCTAGTATGGAGCGGTTAAGGATGGAGACAGGATATGATAAGGAGTCACTAGCCATTTTTAGGTATGCAGCAGATATGTTATCAGCTGCTAGTGTGGTTGGCTTTAGTTTTAGGAGGAGTTTTTTGATAGTTGAGGTGGGCACTGGTGATAGGCTGAAAGAGGGGGTGGTGTGGAATAGGTTAGGTTGTGACTGAGGTAGACTGTTTTTGGTTATTTGACTGGACAGGGCTAAGATGGATTTAGTAAAATGGTTATTAAATTGAGAAGCTATGTCTTGGGTATTGTTAGTAGAGATGGGTGCTGGGGTTGTGGTTTTACCTGGCTTTAGTAGGGAGTTAATGGCATGCCAGAATTTTTGTGGACTATTTGAATATTTCCTTTGGGCGCTAAGAAAATAGTTTTGTTTGTTTATTTTGGATTCAGCCTTGGCCTTGTTTCTATGCTGTTGATAGTACTGTCTGGAGCTAGGGGTTTTGTCAGTTTTCCAGATTTTCCAGGCTTTATCTCTAGCTTTTAGTAAGGCTCTGGTGTCCCTATTTAGCCAGGGTGCGTAGTTGGCTTTAACTCTGATCTTTTTGCTGGGAGCTAGACTATTAAGGATGTTAGAGAAGGTAGTATTGAAGTAGTCTACTGCCTGGTCTAACCCGAGTGTCCGTAGTGGTTCCCAGTTGCAGTGGCTTAGGACAGCATTTAGGTATCATGGGGCAAGGTTACGGTCATCTCGTACAAATTTGTAGACTACTGGTTTGGGATAATTGGAGTGTTTCTGGAGTAGGAAGGTGGGGAGATGATCACTTAAGTCATCTGGGAGGCAGCCTACTGTATAGTTTTGTTTGGGATAGTTGGTTAGTGTCCAGTCCAGTATGGATTCTCTCTTTGTTTTCTCATCTATTCTAGTTGGTTCTTTAATTAGTTGAGAGAACCCATATAGATTGATATGTGTAGAGGGGCTGCTGGAGTTACAGGTTGCCCAGTCAGTGTTAAGGTCTCCTAGTAGGATCGTTTCCTGAGGTAGATTGTACTTTGTCCAGTGTAGGATGTTTTCTATTATGAGCGAGTTGTTGTCTGGAGGTATGTAGCAGCATATTATATTGATCTTCTTGGTGTTTCTTATGGATAGGACAGAAAACAGGACTTCAGCGGTTTGAAAAGTGGGTGGTGTGGTGTGCAGGAGCTGGAGGTTAAGGGTGTTTTTAAAGAGAATGGCTACTCCTCCTCCTTTCCTGTTTGTTCTATCAAATCTAAGTGTATTATACCCTGGGGGAAGAAAGACTTCATCTTGGATACTGGGCTTAAGCTAGGTTTCTGTAATGGTGAGTATATCAGAGTTGTAGTGGGCTATGAATGCATGTAGGTCTGTTAGCTTGTTGGTAATACTTCTTATGTTGAGATTTAGGATTAGCAGGTCAGAGGTTTGTCTAGCTGAGAGGGGATCTGGATTTGGGTGAATGTCAGCAGAGGTTAGCAGAATTTGTATGAGTGTTATTATGTGTTTTTTAATATTAATTGTTTGCGAGCTTGGTCGATGAGAGTTTTTCTTAGTGTGATGAGATGGTCTAATTTTTGTTAGTGAGTAATATGTAGTTGTACAATTTATGATTGTAGGGCAGATGTAGAAGTCTGAGTGGGTTTGAGAGGGTGGGCTAGTGTGGGTAGTGTGATAGCAGTTGTGCAGCAGTACATCTGTTTGTTAGGAAGGTTAGCGATAGTAGAGCTAGTGATAGGGATGTGAGCGTGGGTAACATGATACTACTTTGAGTGAGAAGTACAACTAGGATTCCTGGTTGGTTGTGTGTGAGGGTAGAGTTGTGTTGTCTGGGAATGTGTTTTGGGAGTGGGATCAGTGTGGGATGTAACTGGATTGAGGGAGGTAGGATGAGTGGGTTGGGCTAGTTATTAGGGGTTGGACTACTGGTCAGGTGATTAGGGGTTAGAATAAAATTAGAAGTAGTGGGGGGAGCGGAACAAGCCCGAGCACAGCGAGGGCAAGCGAAGTGGGCTAACACCGACTCTAAGTGTTTCTTTAGGCTTTGGTAAGTATGTAATGTTAGCTTAAATTGTAATATGTTCAACTGAAATTTTAGCTGTAATTTAATATGTTTGCACTAAGTTATAGACTATGTTATGGGCACAGAGTATAATTTTCTGACATTCTTAAAAGGATATAGAATTAAAGCTGGGGTTAGTTACAGATGAAACAGGAGAGGAAATGAAATGCTCTTTTATAGATTTGAGTATTTCTCAAAAGAAACTTGACTTTAGTTGGGGGGGGGGGCACTAACTGGAGAGCAACATACAACTGTTTAGTCCTGGTGATGTACTGGAGAGCAACATACAACTGTTTAGTCCTGGTGATGTACTCATCAGTACAGAGGTTTGACTAAGGAACTATACAGCAGAAATGTACTAATACACTCACTAACATTTGTTTAAGTTAATGCAGGTAAGGTATTTTACTGTCTAGACACTTGGAAGTTAAGCACCTACATTAGTATTTAGTCTCTTTAGTTACAGGACAAGTGTCTGTGGGTGCCCAGTGCTCAAGAGAAAGAACTGAAATTTCTACTGCTTGATATGGGGGGCAGACATCTGCTAACTGGAGAGCAATATACAACTGTTTAGTCCTGGTGATGTACTCATCAGTACAGAGGTTTGACTAAGGAACTATACACAGAAATGTACTAATACACTCACTAACATTTGTTTAAGTTAATGCAGGCAAGGTATTTTACTGTCTAGACACTTGGAAGTTAAGCACCTACATTAGTATTTAGTCTCTTTAGTTACAGGACAAGTGTCTGTGGGTGCCCAGTGCTCAAGAGAAAGAACTGAAATTCCTGGTGATGTACTCATCAGTACAGAGGTTTGACTAAGGAACTATACAGCATAAATGTACTAATACACTCACTAACATTTGTTTAAGTTAATGCAGGCAAGGTATTTTACTGTCTAGACACTTGGAAGTTAAGCACCTACATTAGTATTTAGTCTCTTTAGTTACAGGACAAGTGTCTGTGGGTGCCCAGTGCTCAAGAGAAAGAACTGAAATTCCTGGTGATGTACTCATCAGTACAGAGGTTTGACTAAGGAACTATACAGCAGAAATGTACTAATACACTCACTAACATTTGTTTAAGTTAATGCAGGCAAGGTATTTTACTGTCTAGACACTTGGAAGTTAAGCACCTACATTAGTATTTAGTCTCTTTAGTTGCAGGACAAGTGTCTGTGGGTGCCCAGTGCTCAAGAGAAAGAACTGAAATTCCTGGTGATGTACTCATCAGTACAGAGGTTTGACTAAGGAACTATACAGCAGAAATGTACTAATACACTCACTAACATTTGTTTAAGTTAATGCAGGCAAGGTATTTTACTGTCTAGACACTTGGAAGTTAAGCACCTACATTAGTATTTAGTCTCTTTAGTTGCAGGACAAGTGTCTGTGGGTACCCAGTGCTCAAGAGAAAGAACTGAAATTTTTACTGCTTGATATGGGGGGCACAGACCTGCTTGACCTGAAGGATGGCTTGATTTACAGAAAGAAAAATGTAAGAGAGCATTAGGTTAAGGCACCACATACTGTGTGACCAGTCAGATTGGATTTTTGTTTAGCAATAGTCAATAAAAAAAAACATCAGGCAATGGTTATTCCTGCTTCAGCACCGGATAACATAAAATATTTTCTTATGGCAACATACAAACATAAAATGTAAATATATAAAGCAGTCCTCTACTAAATTAAGCAAGATACACTTTCAATGTATTTAAAAACTAGTCAATGCAGTTAGACAGAGCAGTGAAATGCAGCATGTGAAATAGCCCTTCTGGCTCTACAACAGTAAACAAGGAAAACAGAACATATCTAGGTGCATATCTGACAGCAGTTCATTAAGCAGAATTATCTAAAGGCATCCTGCAGTATTAAAAATAACAGAAACATATAGTATAAGCTGTTGTACTAAAGAATTATGAATTAAACCACAATGTACAGCATACCTTGAATGCAAAAACTTACAGTAGGATGATTACATACCAAGGGAGACAAACAGCTGCTGTTGGATTTGAAACAAAAAAACAAAATGGCACCCTGGGTTTAAATTACCTCAGGCTATCCAATACAGAACAAGAGCTGGAGGAGGGAGGGGTAAAGACTACAGGGAAGGAGAAGGCTAGCCAATGGTTAACTGAACTCTGCAGACACTCACTTTGAAGTGCAAAAGGAATAGAAAACACTCATTGAACCTTAAGAAAAGGTATGCTACTTTGCACAGTCACTCTACTTTATACTATAAAATCAAGGCAAGTGTAGACATTATCAATTTACCCTGACATTCTTAAAAGGATATAGAATTAAAGTTGGGGTTAGTTACAGATGAAACAGGAGAGGAAATGAAATGCTCTT
Source organism: Protopterus annectens (assembly GCF_019279795.1). NCBI lineage: Eukaryota > Metazoa > Chordata > Ceratodontiformes > Protopteridae > Protopterus > Protopterus annectens. Next base: position 1,397,226,256 of record NC_056735.1, read on the forward strand.
TTATAGATTTGAGTATTTCTCAAAGAAACTTGACTTTAGTTGGGGGGGGGGGGGGCACTAACTGGAGAGCAACATACAACTGTTTAGTCCTGGTGATGTACTCATCAGTACAGAGGTTTGACTAAGGAACTATACAGCAGAAATGTACTAATACACTCACTGACATTTGTTTAAGTTAATGCAGGTAAGGTATTTTACTGTCTAGACACTTGGAAGTTAAGCACCTACATTAGTATTTAGTCTCTTTAGTTGCAGGACAAGTGTCTGTGGGTGCCCAGTGCTCAAGAGAAAGAACTGAAATTTCTACTGCTTGATATGGGGGGGCAGAGACCTGCTTGACCTGAAGGATGATTTGGATTAAGTAGGATGATTACACACCAAGGGAGACAAACAGCTGCTGTTGGATTTGAAACAAGGATACTTTTAGCATCTTTATTAAATTTGATTTCAGGTAATAATATAGGTACACATATATATACATTAACAGAAGAGGAAGCAAATTATAGCAAACATTTTCATGCAGTATACATATATGTTTCATTGTTAACAATTACTTTTCACTCCAACATGACATAAATTACTTAATTCCTACCTTCCCTTAAACATCACTTCTCCTCCTGAACATTATTCTGCATATATTGTTTGCACAAATTCCATTTATTTCTATTTAATTTGCTCCTTCCCTTTTCTAAAGATCCCACCATACCTTCTTCACTAACCATGACTGTTTCAAATGTTAATAACAGTTTATGGCACACATAATACATCAATGGCATGAATGTCTTATTTTATGCACCTTGGATTAATTTTTTTCTAGTTTATTTTCTCCTTTCCTGGTAATTATTCACTTTTAGACTTGTTCTTGTCAAATATTCTTTAATTCTATGAACAGTCTTTAGGATAAGATATAATCTTGTACTAATTTAATTGTGGCAGTTAGGTAACTATATCAAAATGTTGAAATATATAAAGAAAATGGAGGAGGCAACTGTAGAAAATTTGTTTGGGAACATAAGTTGCACAGCAGTAATAAAACTTTTCTGAATCAAAGCCGACAGATTAATTGATAGCATTAGGAAGTACCCTGTTTATTTCTATTTAGTTGTCTTATATGAAGCAGACTCCTCAAGGCAAACTTGATTTAATTTAACCCAAGGAATGCAGTGCTTCATTATAAAGTAGCAGCAACAAAGTGTTCATTTTCTAATGTTACTTTTAATGTTAGAGACTTTGATAGTCCTAAGACTTCTTTCTTTCTTCCTGTCTTTTTTTTTTGTTACAAACATTTTCTATAGAAGTAACTAATCATATGAACTTCTTTGTTTTAGTGGCAGAACTAAATGAATTGAACTATCTGACATCTTAGCAGACACATCATTAACATAATCATAAAAGTCACATTATTGTTAATTATAACTTTGTAAGCACTGCAATTAAGATATTTCATAACAGCTGGCTTTCCTATCCCTTGATATTGCAGCAACTCTCCCAGTTCTATTTATCACTGTTCCATCATCTGCCCACTTTAGAAAAAGCCATCTGTTAACACTATAAAAATGTTTACAGACATCATGATCATATTTTTGCCTTACGTGAGAGAGATTGAAAATCCACCCACTTATTAGATAAACTGCAAATACTGCGGTATGTCAAAAATAATACAAGTATGTTTTACTTTACATTTTTATGTAAAGTAATGTATGCCGGTATCCCATTTTCTACATTAATCTGCTTATTTTTCTGCCTGTTTGTCTTTGTTTATTATTCAGAAGCATATAGCACTGCAATTCATATTTTTTCTACCATCTGCCTATCCTCGGTTGTAAAGCTACAGTAGTCAGTGCTTTGCTATGGTTAATATACATTCTAAGCTCCTAAGAATTCACTTTGAGCATGTAATCAAGTTCCTTCAGCAGAGTTTTATCTTGTTTTATCAGCTACGTCCACTGTGGACTCAGTGCAATAATTTTTATATTGAAGTTGTTTGACATTGTGACTAGTATGTTTTGATACTGTGGATAAGTCTGGCTTCTAAACTAATGTAAAATGGGTGTAATTACTTCATGCTGTATTATCAACATCTGACATTGATAACACGTATTCAGTTTTTTTCTGTCACCAGATTAGTAGCAAAGTGCAAAACCTTAGGTTTAGTCCTAGTCGTTTCTTTTTAAATGTTTTCATGTCTGCTTATTCCATATTATATAGTACACATTTTCACATTTTGAGTAATTTTCTTTCAGATTTAATGGTAAATAAGGTTACTCTAGTGAAGCTTGTTTCAAAATGTTCAACCAATAGGTTAAAGATCATTTTCAGAATGATATTTACTGCTCAGAACAAGGACTGATTTATTAAATACAAAAGTGAAATACAGAAAAAAACCTAAAACTGAACACCTTCTCATATATACTTCAGGGTTCCACATTTTTTTCTCATACCCACCTTTTCATGTGTTTTTACATTTCTTTGCATACAGCTTTATCATCCCATTCTATAAAATATATTAACTCCTTTCTAGCCATATAAGCCAGGCAATCACAATTATCATAACTCATTTTACTAATTTTCCTATTATGGCATCATATCTCCCAAGGAGTATCGGAATATCTGTGATTTTTGCAAGACCCTGAATTCAGAATACAGACACCATTTGCTTCCAGAATCCCTTTTTATTTAACAAGTAAGAAATATATATTGCCAAATCTCCTTATCACTCCTTCATTCCTTTAATATCCATTCCTTTATTCAATCATTGTATTTGATATAATTCCCATGTTATGCTCTCTTGAATGTCCTTGATTAAAGTTTTACAGCATAATGCAAATTAAAGCATATCTATATACAATAATTTAATTATAACATATTTTCTGATAAACTTCTCTGTTCCTAGTCTTTTCTACGTGCTGACCTTTGCAAAAAACATTCTGTTACACTGTGTCCCAAAATGTGATACTGTCACTGTTTTCCTTCCTGCCATTTATGCCCCATGCTATGATATATTTTAGTTCACATTCGCTCCACTATGGTGACCCCACTTGGTACTTTTTCTCCCACAGAGGAAATGTTCACTAAAATAAACTGGACTGCAGGCTAATCCAAACTGAATCCCTTCTCCATTTTCTCTGTACAGAATCCCCTTTATGTAAAGTTCAACCACTATCCTCAGAGTATGTCTACTGTGTGACACTGAGCAAGTCACTTAACCTGTTAGTGCAGCTAACCTAACCTTCAAAACAGGCAGTTGTACCTAGTGGGACTACCCAATTAACTACTATAAAATAGAGTAAAAAAAAAAAAAAGGAAGAAAAGAAAAATGTAAAATAAAATAACTGCAGTTCTTATCTCCTCATAGCTTCAGCATTAACAACCCTGGATGGACTCACCATCGGTGGTCACTGTGTTGCACACCATTGCCCTTAGAGGTGCAGTGTCATAAGTCTGTGTCTAACATTTCATGCCCCCTACACTGAAACTGTGAACCACTAATGTCTGGATAGTTGTCGTGCAGGAGTTGTTCAGGATGTGTGTTGCTCTTAGTTGCATCTAGTAAAATGCATGGAACAAATACCCCTGTGGATACCAAGGTATGTGTGGCTTTGCAAATACTGTCTGAGAGGCAGTGGCTGGTTCAGTAACTAGCAGGGTACACTGGATATATCCTAGGCATTTGGCTCAAAGATACTGCACCAGTCCTTCAATGCCATGGTACAATACATGGGGAAGCAAATGTGGTTTCCACATACCACAAAAGAGACAGTCAACACCATGTGGGATTTGTATCATGGAGCCCTTTTCCCTGAGGTACTGGGGTCATTGACTGCACCCATATTGCTATAAAGATCCCACCAGGGGAGCAAGGAAGAAGGTATGAGTGGGAGGTTGGCATAATTGTTAAGGCGTTTACCTTGCAAACACAAGGTACAGGGTTTGATTATTACATGGGGTAATTGGCTAGGCTTAGAATGGCCTACAAGGACAGTTAGCTTAGTACTAACCTATGAATCTATGTATGCTAACTGTAATGGTTTCTATTCCATCAACTACCATGTGGTCTGTAATGCTCATCATATAATATACAATATTTCTGCAAGACACCCAGGAAATACATAATAATTTCATATATGGCATATTTGCAATCTATATCAGTGGTTTATGTGGGGTGATTTTTCCCAGCGGCATCCTACTGACAATGCTGACTATGCCTCAGAGCCATGTCAGAAATTCACAGGCCATGATAGAAACTGGCTACAGCTGTGTTCTGGCACATATGCAGGCCATTACTGAACTTGTGTTCAACCAGGTGGTTGTATCTCAGGATGCTCTGCAGTATGACACTGGCATATGTAGTACGATAATTTCATTTTTCATAATATTACACTAACATAACTTTATTCAATTATAGTAGGGCAGACACATTCAGAAGGAAGTAATCTGACACACTATGCCAGGCAAAGACAGGCAGAGAATGTCATGGCAAAGACTAATAGGCAGTGGCTGGTTCATAACCATGGGCAGGACTAAAGCAGTGTACAAGATAGTAAAAGTGATGCTTGTAAACCTTCACCGAGGTAGTGCTGTTCCATACTGAGATTGGCTATACTCCTGTATCAGACATAGACTACACAAGTACAGAAGGCATGGCACAGTTATCGTTTGCACAAGTGGGAAGAGCCATAGTACCAAGTGTTATCCATGGGCAAATGTATGTATGTTGGTATAGTTGGAAAGAATTTGGTGCTCAGTGGCGTGAGTGTCAGATATGGAGGACTAGGCAATGTCATGTGTGTGTGTGCGCGTGTGTGTGTGTGCGTGTGTGTGTGCGTGTGTGTGTGTGTGTGTGTGTGTGTGTGTGTGTGTGTGTGTGTGTGTGTGTGTGTGTGTGTGTGTGTGTATGTATGTGTGCATGTGTTTGGCTGGGCATTGCAGACGTGAGTGATTGTATGTGTGTGCTGGGACACAGCCTCAGCAGATATTGCAGCACTGTAGAGAGATCTTATAGAAAGTTCCAAGGCACTCATATCAAATATGCCTGCTGACCATGTATGCCCACATCCCTCAACAATGAGTGCCACAGGCAGTATTCAGACCTTGTCTAGTGGAAGGAGTGCTGTGTAAACATAATCTGAGGCCTGTAATGTGCATCACTGTGACATGAGCTCCTGCTCTCATGGATGTCTATCATATGCTAATCCCCTACACGCTGGATGGCAGAGTTGAAGTGGTGCCACTGCATGTACCTAACCATGGCTTTTGTTTCCATGGCAGCCCTTACCCAGAGACAGAGGTAGACCAGCCATGAGAAGTATGTCTGCTCCAATGCCTATGTGCACAGGGAGACTTGGCTCATACCACCTGCCTATGCAACATGTCCATGATGTCACACATGTGGAGCATGCACTCCTGCAGGTCAGTATACACACCTCATACAACACCCACCATCTCAGCAAGGATTGTGGTGATATTAGCCTGTCCCTGTATGATAGTCCTGTACAATTACTGGGCTCTTAACTTCAAGATAAGTAGCTTGGGAGGAGGTGGTACACATAGTGTGTATGACCACTGATGCAACATTCACCCCAGTTCTTCTCTGCTCATAGAGTTTGTAGAAGCCAATTGGAACTGTACTGCTGAGGAGATATCCCTTCCTGAGTAGACCTCTAGCAATAGATAAGCACATTTTATATTTTTCTGTGAGCCATAGCACACATATATTTCATATCCATGGACAGTATTTGTTTACTTCTTGTAGTGTGACCCCCCCCCCCCAAAAAAAAAAAAAAACAACAAGACTGAACATATGCCATGTGAAGTCTCCATTTGTTGGCCACAGGCAGTGGTCTGGTACAATAGCCCACAGTTGACTACCATCAATGTTATGAGTGCTACTAGCTGATAATCTCCATGTCATGCATTAGGCAGCATAGAGGTTTAATCACAGATAGCTAATGTAACTATATATGTGTGTGTGTGTGTGTGTGTGTGTGTGTGTACAGATAAGGGCATGATCTACAAAAAATAAAAACAGAATAAGGGCATGTATATGTCACTGACACAGAAACTAGGAGGTAAAGGTTAATTTCTGCTTCAGATTGTGTCTTTCATACATACAGATACACACAAACATGAGTGTGGATGTGGGTGTGTCCGCGGGTTACTTCTCATTTTAGTTATGTACATGCTGTCAATGTTATTACAAGAAGACAGGCTCTGGTTCTGCAAGTGTTGTGTACTGATTCCAGTTGCAAGTTTGAATGTTTAGACAATGTAAGTGTACATTTTGAATGTGTGTACCTTGCTACTGTACTTCTTGCATTTTGCATGGTTAGACAATGTTCAGCTGCTTCTGCTCTCACTTAACGCCTCAACCTTGTAGGTGTAATGTACTTTACATTTTCACATGCTAGTTCATTCTCACTCAAGTAAGGTGTGTATATTAGAAAATGTTCAACTACTGCCCAAGTGCTAGTTATTTGTGACTCTCACTAAGGGCTCAACCCTGCAGTCACACTCAAGCACTAGCTCTTTGGTTATTTGACATGCTCTTCTCACTCAAGTACTTGGTTATTTGACATGCTCTGCAACTCGTTCAAGTAAAGTTTTTTTGTGTGTGTGTGTGTGTGTGTGTGTGTGTGTGTGTGTGTGTGTGTGTGTGTGTGATGCCCAACTAGTTGCAACTGGTAGTTAGGGTTACTCAGACTCAAATCCAGTACCTTAGGTACAAAGAGCAAGAGCCTAAAGTCTCTACCCATACCACCAGTCGTGATTCAAGCAGTTTCACAGAATGTTTTCAAGGAGTTTCACAGAATGTTTGGCTCATACTTTGGTCTGTTCTTCAAATTTGTAGTTTTTTTGGAAAATCAGTGAGAACTGAATTCACTATATAATGATAACCATTGAGTCTTCCTATCTTTCAGGAAAAGCATGGTAACACAAAGCATTTTAGTCTAGCAACTTTCTAGGATTATACAAGCAATGTTTAAAATGTGTCCTTGGTTTTGAACCTTTGCCCTCACAATACATTTTGGCTTTTTTCCAGATTTCTTGGGCTGCATAGTTCTTCACAGGGAGAGAAGTTTAGTGCTGTTCATGCCAATCCTGTTTGTGTTGCTAGTAGCACAGCTAGTAGTATACTTCTTTTTAATGCAGAAAGCTGTGGGTTCTACTACCACAGTATGTAGATAGATTGCTGATACTGTACTGTGTTGTACTTTTAAAGGAGGTGGATGCTGCAGTCCTGAGAATGTGCTCTTTGCTGGCGATACCTAGTAACTATGAACCTGTTATCAGTTTGCCATCCATTCCCTATTGCAATATTACTAGCTTATAGTTGTTTAATGTAACGTAGGCAATTTATTCTTCAAGGTCAACAGGCACTTTATTTGTAGACGAAACAATGAAATATAAAGTTGCTTGCTAGCAGCAACCCTTTTCATTAGTTACAGATCTCTTTAATGTGGTATTATTTAGATGACTTTTGCATTTTCTTTGAATGTGAGTTTCAATGCTATTTCAATGAATGTGAGTTTCAAGAGCAGAGATGTTTTAATGCTAAGTCTATTTCCATTGAGAGACTGTATTGCTTTGTTTAGCAGATGTCTATTAGTGTTTGTGCTATACAATGTAAAGTAAAAGTTTTAAATGAAATCCAAATAATCATTGTAGAAGTACAGCAGTGTGCACATTACAGTGTTTATGGTAAATGGGATGAATTAGCCAAGGAATGTGACATTGAAATGACTGCAGGGGGGAGGGCTGTGTATGGGGGCCCCATTCGACCATGGTTTTGTGAGGGGGGGCAGCAAACTCAAAGACGTCCCCGGGCGGCACAAACTCTAGCTATACCACTGATCAGTAGGCCATGGAGAATGACTTTTGGGGGTCATAGCAAACTATAATATTTTTTTTCTAGGATTAGAATATTGCCTACCATTAAATGCCCTAATTTTACCACAAAACCCACATATTGCAAGTCACCAAAAACAAAATTCTAAGATTCATCATCTTCTCCCATCCCAGTTAACATCATTGCTACACATTAAAAAAAACGGTTACCATTTACTACAGGGTCTGAGGCCATATGTCTGTTCTTCAGTTTGTGTTTGAAAGTTGGTGTCCCACAATTCCATTGGAGTGGGTGGGGTTACATAATTATGTATTCAAATTTTAAGTTAATTAGTGTACAGATTTTTACCTATTTTTCATGGGCCTTTGTCCAGATTTCTGATGTATCTAGGCTGGGAGGAAAGGTGTGTGTGTGTGTGTGTGTGTGTGTGTGTGTGTGTGTGTGTGTGTACTTATATGTAAATATATGTAAGGCTTACATGTAAGGTCTGTTGATGCAGAATGCACTTTCACAGCACTTTGTGTGAGAAGAATATATAACACTCTCAAACAGCAACATGAGATATATATATATATATATATATATATATATATATATATATATATATATATATAAGCAGTATTAACATCCCCCCCTCCACAGTGCATCACACCTGATCTCCCTCGTGCTGATCCATCCAGCAGATATCTTTATGTTAAAGTGTCTTTACCTTCCAATAGAAAATCAGTGCAAACACTGGTGTCACATCCATGTTTGCTATGAAGTGCAAGAGTGGTATTAGACTGGTCAAATGGGTTAGCAACATGTACACGTCATCACACAACAGAATGAATATACAACCTAGACTCGTATAATTGTATTACTGATATGGGTGAAGTTCGGAAGGTGGTGCAGTCATAATAATGCATGCTGTGGTGTGTATTGCAGTTCTCATCATGACCTTGCACCCTTCCATGGCATTGTGACTTCCTGTTACCTCATAGTAGTATATGTGATTGCACCTCTAAGTTACAACATTAACAAACATGATAATAAGCAGAAAAACAATTTACAATGAAAACAAATGCATTTAATGGGGAGGCAGTGAGGAATGAGAACTCTTGAGGTCTACACTTACCTTTAAAACAAGTAGCCTTCAGTAAAATAACCTGTTCATTAATAAAGTAACCTGCTCCTTACTCTCAACAAGCCTGAGAGATTGCCTACATGTAAAATTATGTAATTTGATGAGGCTCATGGCAACTGTTAGGATTTATATAATGTAATTTCAAAACTTCTATCAAGACAGTTATGCTACTCAGGTACAAACTAATACATGTGACTGAACTGCTCTTTTTTAGCATTGTAGCTATTGGTCAAGTCATGTTAGAAGCCTCTCTCAGCCTTGTACACTTGTGTGAGCACCTCTGAAACACACTGAGCATAAATGGATGGGTCAGTGACCCTCACTGGAATGATGTGAGAGAAAGTATTTTACTTTTGTAGCCAAAGAAAGCATAAAGTGGAAAAAAGTGGAAAAACAGCTTGCATAGTTAAGCAACATGCACCTACTGCATATGTTGCGTTGCATGCCACTATTCAAAAAGAAAAAAGGGGGGGGGGCAAAAAATACAAGAGAAGAGCGAATATCAGACATCACTTTGCCACTTTAAACTTTTTTTTTTTTTTTTTGGCACGGGGTCAAGACCCCTACACCGCTCAGTGTTGGGGCTTACCTCCCCAGATATATCTATATATATATATATATATATATATATGTATATATATATATATATATATATATGTATATATATATATATGTATGTATATATATATATATATATATATATATATATATATATATGTATATATATATATATATATATATATATATATATATATATATGTACCATTTTTGAGATTGCAATACCTCAGATAAAAGGGAATATTCCAAGAAATATCAGTCTTTCACCTAGTATATATAAGTCTAGATTTACAATCATTCGGCCTCCACATTTTGTGACTCAGCAATGTAAATCTCAGTAATTCAAACAGGTGCCTAATACCCTGCTGTACCAATATTTTTTGTGCTACGGAATGGTAACACTATGATAGGTGAAACCATCAATATGCCACCTGGTGTGTAGCACATACTGAAAATGTAAACAGCCATGACCATAGGTGGCCTGCCATAATTCCCTGAAATGCAATCTGGAGAATGTCCATGCTTTCTAATGGTACCAAGTATGGTAGGGCACCCTGGTGGTGCAGTAAGGAAAGGTATATTTTCCATTAGTTGCTGGGTGCTCCCGTTTGCAGACTTTTGTTAGGTTCCCCCACGATAAGTGGACGCCTGTCACAATGTTGTCAAAGGCACTGTTTGATTAGTAGTTTTGGCACCACTACATCAACCAGAAGATGTGACATTCTAACCTTCTTAGCCAGTGAGAAGGAGAGTTCAGACAAAGGGCACTTGAGATGTATTGTAAGTATTATCTTCATTGACATATTGGTTTTCATATTTGTAAATGTGTTTATTATGAGCATATAACTTAATGATTTTTTTTCTTCTTCTAGCTTTGGAGATCACTCTTCTGTATCTGGGGTGAATTGAGGGTTTTCTATATACATGAAATACATTATTTATTTTCATTTGATATTTTAAACTGAATTCTGCACCTTAAGATGTATCTGCTATATCTTTGTAGCATGCGATAGTGTGAGTTTGTAAAGGTTTTTAGGTTAAGGTTTTTAATATACATATCTTCCACATTTCCTGGTAGTAAGAATATGTAGCATACAATTATGAAGCTTACGTGTGTGTGTGTGTGTGTGTGTGTGTGTGTGTGTGTGTGTGTGTGTGTGTGTGTGTGTGTGTGTGTGTGTGTGTGTGTGTGTGTGTGTGCTCTTAGCACTGTTATTATTGTGTACATGCACAATTTAAACTCCCTGCGAAGAATAACTATCATATGTCAGTAGTAGACATCTTTACCCTTGATGATGCAGTTGAATTATTCAATTCAACATTTTCAAAATCTTAGCTAGGGTAGCACCACCCCGACTAAAAAGAGTCAAGACTAATCATGCCACTTGGCTCACCAAATCCACAAAGCAAATCATGTCCACTAGAGAGAAAGCTTGGAAATCATGGCAAAAATATAAAAACCCAGCTGACCTTGCACTATACAAACAACTACATAATCAGGCCAAACAGCAGGTAACTAAAAACAAAAAAGAATATTTCCATAAACTACAGGACCAGCATAAGCTAAACCCACAAAAATTCTGGACAGCAATAAATTCCATTATACACCCAGGCTCTAACACCAATCCTTGCCCATACCCTGATAAATCCCCACAATTGCCAAGTTGACCACCACTTTCTCTCCTTCTAACCCTCACTCATCAGACCAACAATCTACTCATTCTAAACATTCCTCTCTACCAAATTTTTCTTTCTCACCCATTCCCACATGCACCATAAAGAAACTCCTTCTAAAACTCAAACCTTGCACCTGTGCTCCTGGCAACTTACCTGCTGAATTCCTAAAAATATCCGCAAGCTCCACCACTTACCCCATTAGTATACTTCTCAATAGATCAATCCAAGAATCCCACATACCAAATATTTGGAAGAAAGCATACATTCTTCCTCTGCACAAAGGAGGCAAAAATTCAGACATCTCCAACTTTCTGTCCATCGCTATCCTCTCTCTCATTTCAAAAATATTAGAAAAATATGTCCATACCCAACTTCTCAACCATTTAATTAATAACCAGCTTCTCACCCCAACCCAACATGTCTTTAGACCAAGCCATAGCACAAACACAGCTCTCATCTCCTTTACGGATACAGTAAATCGAGCCTGCAATTCTGGTCTAATTGTCGCTACACTCTTCCTTGACCTTTCAAAAGCTTTTGATACTATTTCACACTCCCTTTTACTCTCTAAACTCAACAATCTAGGTGTCTCATCCCCGACCCTAAACTGGTTCTCAGACTACCTCTCTGGCAGATATCAGTGACCTAAATGGCAGCAATCCTGTTCCCCCTTCCTCAGCATCCCCACAGGTGTCCCCCAACGCTCATTATTGGGCCCCCTTCTATTTAATATGTTCATCAATAACTTCCATAACTCCTTACATATGGCACCGTGATCCAATATGCAGATGATTTGACAATCATCTGCACTGCTAAAACCCCTTCTGAGTTACAACTATTAACCCAAAATGCCTTCACTTCCACTGAAAAATGGATGTCAAGCAATCAGCTTGCTCTCAACCCAAACAAGAGTAAACTGACCCTATTCACTCCCAAAAACACAACCTCCCTAAATAGGACTGAATTCTATATCCACTCCCAAAAATGATACCACCATTGAAGTAGTCTCTAGTATTAAACTGTTACTATCCACTCCCAAAATAATACTACCATTGAAGTAGTCTCTAGTATTAAACTGTTAGGAGTCATTATTGATGAAACCCTAACATTTCATCTCCACATACTCAATAACATCAAAAAAACACATTAAAAACTGGGCACCCTTTACAGGCATAGCTGTTACCTCAAAAACACTACTAAAAATTCTATCCTTAGGCCTTCTGCTTCCATCCCTGCTATATGGTGCCCCTATCCTCACAAATATCCACTCATCTCTTAAAACAAAGCTTGACTCATTTTTTAAGGTCGCCAGATTTGCAACCAATGCTATATCCTCATCTCACCACTGTTCCTCGCTGCAACAACTAAACTGGCTAGAGCTACCACTCTATCTCAACTGCCTACACTTAACTACTGCACATAAAATGCTAAATAAACCCACAACATGTCCCTCTTTCTCCTCCTCATTATCATTGTACCAACCAAATAGACCTCTTAGATCAGAAAACAAATCACTGGAGGTGTTTAGGTGAAATGGCAGTGGAGTTTTTAACCAGATTGTTTAATGAAATCTTGGAAAGTGAGAGGATGCCTGAGGAATGGAGAAAAAGTGTTTTGGTACCGATTTTTAAGAATAAGGGTGATGTGCAGAGATGTAGTAACTACAGAGGAATAAAATTGATCAGTCACAGCATGAAGTTATGGGAAAGAGTAGTGGAAGCAAGGTTAAGAAGGGACGTGATGATTAGTGATCAGCAGTATGGTTTTATGCCAGGAAAGAGCACTACAGATGTGATCTTTGCTCTGAGAGTGTTGATGGAGAAGTACAGAGAATGTCAGAAGGAGTTGCATTGTGTTTTTGTAGACTTAGAGAAAGCATATGACAGGGTGCCTAGAGAGGAGTTGTGGTATTGTATGAGGAAGTCAGGAGTGTCAGAAAAGTATGTAAGAGTGGTACAGGATATGTACAAGGGTAGTGTGACAGCGGTGAGGTCTGCTGTGGGAGTGATGGATGCGTTTAAGGTGGAGGTGGGGTTACATCAAGGATCAGCTCTGAGCCCTTTCTTATTTGCAATGGTGATGGACAGGTTGACAGACAAGATCAAACAGGAGTCCCCGTGGACTATGATGTTTGCAGATGACATTGTGATCTGTAGTGAGAGTAGGGAACAGGTGGAGGAGACCCTGGAGAAATGGAGACATGCACTAGAGAGAAGAGGAATGAAGGTCAGCAGGACTAAGACAGAATATTTGTGTGTGAATGAGAGGGAGGATAGAGGAATGGTGAGGATGCAAGGAGTAGAGGTGGCGAAGGTAGATGAGTTTAAATACTTGGGGTCAATAGTTCAGAGTAACGGTGAGTGTGAAAGAGAGGTGAAGAAGAGTGTACAGGCAGGATGGAGTGGGTGGTGAAGAGTGTCAGGAGTGATTTGTGACATACGAGTACCTGTAAGAGTGAATGGGAAGGTCTACAAGAGGGTAGTGAGACCAGCTATGTTATATGGGTTGGAGACAGTGGCATTGACAAAAAGGCAAGAGTTTGAGCTGGATGTGGCAGAATTAAGGATGTTAAGATTTGCACTGGGTGTGATGAGGGTGGACAGGATTAGGAATAAGTATATTAGAGGGTCAGCCCAGGTTGGAATGTTTGGAGACAAAGCCAGAGAGGCACGATTACATTGGTTTGGACATGTGCTGAGGAGGGATGCTGAGTATATTGGGAAAAAGATGCTAAGGATGAAGCTACCAGGTAACAGGAAAAGAGGAAGGCCTAAGATAAGGTTTATGGATGTGGTGAGAGAGGACATGCAGGTGGTTGGTGTGACAGAGCAAGATGCAGAGGACAGGAAGAAATGGAAACAGGTGATCTGCTGTGGCAACCCCTAATGGGAACAGCCGAAAGAAGATGATGATGAAAGCAGATAAACCTCAATTCCCAGCTGGTGAAATGCTCTTTTCCTTCACTGTTTCCAAACTTTGGAATACCCTCCCATCCACAATAACCTCCATCACATACCCTGCATTCTTTAAAAAATCTCTTAGACAACACCTCTCCTCCTGCTGGTTATGCCCAAATATAACCCTCTCTAATCACACCTACCACTTTCTTCCCCTATTGTGCCACTCCCACTTTACCCATCATTTTCCACTCAACTGGTCAATATGTATGTATCTAATATATTCTAAATATTATAGTTAAATCAATGCCTAAGACTGTTACTGCATTGCCTTCTAGCTATCTATGTAACTGTAACTATATGTCTGTATTTTTTATGTATTGCCTTCTAGATATCCATGTAACTGCAACTATATTTATATGTTGTATTGTAATCTGCAACACTCTTAATTTTATGTGGAGCTTTTCTCCCCATGGGCTCACCTAGGCCCAGTGGTCCTTCCCGGTAAACAAATACAATAAATAAATAAATAAATAAAATAAATAAATACTCTACTGACACTGCTTTTTCTAGGCAAAGGATTAGTCATAGCGGCAGGCCCCACAGCACATCTGCACACGCGCACGTGCGTGTGCACACACACACACACACACACACACACACACACACACACACACACACACACACACACACATATATCACATACATCGTGGAATGCTGCCTGTTTCACTGGTCTTCTGCTACTGCATCCTAGCATAAATGCAATTGTATGGAGGCAGTTAGTCGCATTACACCAATATGTAGATTTGTTTTAGTATATATCTAGTTGATGTTATGATTATTATATCCATATATATATATATATATATGCCTTTTGAATATGTTTACTTCTCTCTTTCTCTCTCCTCCCACCCTTTGTGGTATCCCTTTTTACAATTATTTTCTCTTTTTTTGTTTTATTTCTCTCCATTTATGTTAGCATTTTGAACAGCAGCTTCCATGGCTGTGACATTGGTGTATCCACTGTCTCTTGCTCCTTAGCAGGCAGATTCATCTTGTGTATGCATTCCAGCCGGATCCCAGCCTGTCTTTCCATTGAGTACAGTGGGGGTTAGCCAGAGGCTATCTCTGCCAGAGATGAGCAATCTGTCATACTATGTGAGTTGATAGAGTTCATGTGGTAGATTTCATAGGCTGCATCAGCCACCTAGGAGCACTGATGGTGTTGCTAAATGAGTTGTATTACTGCTTGTACTGCCATCAGCATATCAGGCACAGTCCTGGTCAGGGTGTTGTCTAACCTCTCCTTGGGTGATGAATAGGCAGTGCAATACAGAAGGCCATACTCACCATAACCCCGATACAGATGTTCCCCTTCCTTTAGTGAGACTGCCCTCCAATTATGGTATAAAACTATCCCCATCACCAGTGTTCTCACTTAATTCGTATGTCACTAATTCCACCACACAGTCTATCAAAGCTCACTGTCGGTCTCTGTACGTCTCTATTTTATGTTTGTAAATGTGCCACTGCTTGTGACCCCCTCACCCTCTTACCATCCCTTAACCTTTCTTGACATTCTTCCCCAAATTCACTTCTTAAAAAAATGACACCTGTCCTAATAAAAAAGAAAGTATACCCTTTTCCTTCCCCCTCCCTTTCTTACCTTCCTATTTTCCTTGTGTATGCTCCACTGCTTGCCATTCCTTGTTCCTACTGTCCTATACACCCAACACCACCACTTGTCCTCGTCAAAAACAAATTCAGCTGTTGCAGTGGGTCATTTAATGTGGCTTGTTGGTTTTTCAGTATTGTTGTGAATTAACAGGTGCACAAGCTAAAGCGGGTGCATTCTCTGTCCTTATCTATTTCCTCATCACATTGTTAGCCACAAAAGAAACATTTCCTCCTTCTGCATAGGCCTTGTGATTTTGAGCATGGATTTTTCAATAAGCATTGAAATGGGGTGTGAATTTCCACATAGTTAACTAATAATTAACATTAGACCACATTGCACCGTGAGCCTTACCTGCAGTAGGTATACCGATGAAAGTGCTAAATGTGTTTCTGAATTCCAGCAGCTTTTTTATGGGAAACACAGACTGCTTCCACAATTTTGAATACTAGCATTTGCATTTAGAAAAGTTATGAAAATGTCCTCCTTAAGTTGACAAAAATGCACTGTACCCAATAATTCTTTTTGCAAAAAATATTTTATTTTTGCTAATAGTTACTTATAATGTACCCAACTCTTTTCATAGAATTCTGTCCACAAGTTACAAGTATTTTGTTAATAGTAAGAATTATATAACAGTAGAAGGAAACAATTTTTCCATATCTACTCTGCACCCAGTCCCCACAGATTTTACCCAGGTTATCACAAGACTCATTCATTAGAAAAGCATGGCATGTGGTGACTATCCCACTTTACATATCTAACTATGGAACTCTTATTTTCTATCACTCCATGAACTATAAGAAAGACTGTAGAAAAATAAGAAGTTTTAGTCAGCCTTTCTAATGCACACACACACACACACACACATATATATATATATATATATATATATGTGTGTGTGTGTATATGAATATGTAAATATAGATATGCATACATATATATATATATATATATATATATATATATATATATATATATATATATATATATATATATATATATATATATATATATATACACACACAGTATATCAGTATATAATGAATAGTTGCCATTGAGATTGTTTGAAACACAAAACATTCAACAATCTCATCAGAGATTAACTTTATTGCCAGCTAAATCATCAAAAAAGTAATTAGGAATGTAATCCAACAGGTCATATTTGCCCTTGCCATAAGTAACACAAAAAAACTTTTATATGGGGTCCCCCCCCCCAATTCCCAGAAATTCCCCTGAAGTTAAATGCACTAATTCCAGGTCAGACAACTTCATAGAAATAAGAAACCCCCTGAACTATGTAGCAGTCAATCTGCTGAATTACAACCATTACATAATTAACAAACTATACCATCAATGTGTCGCTCGTCTAGTCAAGACAAGATAGATGAGACTTAATGGGTTCTGTTCAAGCATCTTTATTATGTACAAACACATCAGGATTGAGGGTTAATACTTTAACTTAGATAAACGTATAAACAAACTAGCTATTACATTCATACATGTTTACTCTCTGGCTGCACTCAAAATGGCACTGAGTATAGCATGTGTTCGCTACTTATATATGCACGGTCAGTCCTTAATATGCTTCTTAAAGACACAACACGCACACTCTGTTCTACATCCTCCCTCTTTGAGAAATAAGTCATGCAATGTTGAAAACAGTAATTGGCATACAATCAATATAAATAATTCGTGCTCATGCAATTATACAGAACTAAATAAACATATATACAGTTAAGTCCAGGTCACTGTGTATTTCATACTTGGTCTGTAAATATGACCAAATCATGTGTCATAGAAATTAGCGTCATATTTAGCAACTGGGACTGTCTCTGCAGAATGTTCAACTTTCGGGATAACAGGAACATCATCAGGAATAGAAGTAGAAGTTAAGACATGTTCTGCAACAGGAACATTTTCTGGGTTGCTCTGAGATCTTGAGTCTGTATCAGAGGAATAATGCTGCAATATTGATTCTGATTTAGGAAGTAGATGTCTGCGATATCTCCTGTACTCCACACCCTCAGATTCTAGGATCTTGGCTCAATACATATAGCTGTAGATTCTAGGATCTTGGCTCAATACATATAGCTGTAACTTGACCAATCTGGTCGAAACCTTTTGCCATTTTTATCCTCACTGTCTCTTCTCTTTTAACAGAAGAAATCTGCTCAATTTATCATAGCTGGACTTCTGGAAAGAACGCTTTCTGAATAGTTGGGCTCTAATTGTCATGGTGTTCTTAGCTTTAAACCTCAACAAACTGGAACTGATAGGCAGTGCTGTTCTGGTTTGTCTAGATAGACGTCTCTGAGCAGGCGAGCCAAGTATATCATCACAGGGTATGTTTCTGAGATTAAGTAAATTCAAACAGACATCAGTATTGTCACACTTTGACCTCTCAAATAATTGCTTTGCACTCTGCACTGCATGGTCAGCTATACCATATGACTGTGGGTATTCAGGACTCCTAGTAACATACACATGTTCAGGTAGTCAGTTTGACTGTGGGTATTCTGGACTCCTAGTAACATGCACATGTTCAGGTAGTCAGTTTGACTGTGGGTATTCAGGACTCCTACTAACATACACATGTTCAGGTAATAAGTTTGACTGTGGATATTCTGGACTCCTAGTAACATACACATGTTCAGGTAATCAGTTTGACTGTGGGTATTCAGGACTCCTAGTAACATACACATGTTCAGGTAATCAGTTTGACTGTGGATATTCTGGACTCCTAGTAACATACACATGTTCAGGTAGTCAGTTTGACTGTGGATATTCAGGACTGCTAGTAACATGTACAAAGTCCCATTCTCTTGCAAATTTCTAAAATAACTGACTAGTAAATTGAGTACCATTGTCAGAAATAACTTTGTGTGGACTATCATGGACTGAGAAATGATGTTTCAACTTAGTAATAACAGCAGTGGATGTTAGGTTAGGTAGTATATAAATCTCAAACCAGCTCAAATAAGAGTCTACCAATACCAAGTAATGCCGATTGTTCCACTTGAATAAATCAGTTGCTACTGTTGACCAAGGTAGTTTAGGAACTTGACTTAGCTGCAGTGGTTCTTTTTGGAAATGCGGTTTAATACTATTACATACTGAACAAGATTAAAGTACTTTATCAATATATTTTGCTAGAGAAGGCCAAAATACTAGTCCTCTCACCCCTCTTTTGCTAGATTTGGAACCTGGGTGACCATGATGCAAAATATGGATATATTCATGCTGTAAGGAAGCAGGAACAACAATTTTAGGACCTTTGAAAATATTGCCATCTTCCATGAACATCTCATTTCTGTAAGAAAAATACGTTTGCACTCCTGGTAGTACACTACATTGCTTTGACTGCCATCCCTCATTAATGTAGTGGCTGAGTTTTTGCAAAATCAGATCAGTCTTTGATGATGTCTCAGCAAATCAAGTCTCGTGGTAGAAAAATTACACACTTCCATAATGTCAGTCAAAATTCTCTTCATGAAGCTGTTCCATTGTATTTCTAGGTGATCTGGATAAGATATCAGCCAGATAATGAAGTTTGCATTTTGTATAAACCATTTTGAAGTTGTACTTTTGCAATTTGAGCATCATTCTTTGTAATCTTGCTGAAGCAGAATGCATACCTTCAGATTTACTATTCTTCTGTGCAGGACTAGCTTAGTCCTGCATGGAAGCGGCCATTTAGGAGCAGGACAGCAGTGTGCCATGCATATTAATGAAGGCACACTGCCTGAGCTCCTAATCTTACATGGAGCATGCAATAGTGCAGGGGGAGTGTCTGAGAGCAAAGCTCTCAGAATATACATGCCTCTGCAATGAAGAACAGCAGAAAGCCCTAAAAGAATTAGCGAGATCGCTCATAGGTGTCCACATACCCGCAGTAACATCCCCCCATGTGTACAACAGCAATAGTAAACACAAACAATATAAAGATACCTTTTTTTTTTTTTTTTTTTATGAAACAGATTAAATTTAACCATAGGTGCATGGGTTTGCCCATCGCTTAGCTATGGTTAATGCAGCCTAAATGGCAGAAGAGGATAAAAAGGAAGATCTATGCAAGTAAAACAGCATAGCAATAGTGTAGTGAGCAGAGCCTTTGCCTTACAAGCAGTCATTCCTGGTTTGAGTCCCACTGTAGTATATTCCATTTTCCATGACAAATCACGTTATGACCAATATTTTTTGTTGCATAATCTACTAAATAACATATATTTGTGAACTGGAGTACTGCATTAAATGCAGATGTGAGGTGTCAGTGTTATAAAGTTGCAAAGTCCACAGATAATCACATGTGCCCCATACAGTATATGTACACAGGAATCAGGGATACAAATGGAAGGTAAAATGCGTAATGAATGATAACTCCATACACCTTCCAAATCCTCTAGGGCAAAAACACACACACACACATTGCAACCCATAGCACCAAGCACCACACATAGTACATACACCTGTGTCTCACAGCCACTAAAGCCCAGCTACAAACCCAACATACTAGTCATAGGAGATAATATTGTGAAGCACACAGATGCACCCCTCACCAGGCTGGACAAAGAGAAAGCCACGGTAAGTTGCTTGTCAGGTGCTAGAATGTGCCATATCATTCACACTTACAAGTCTCTCAACAACAGGTACTGCTATGACTCTGTCATAGTTCATGTTCTTGTAAATGACTTGAGATGTACCTCTCTGGACTATATGAAGAGAGACATGATTGAGCTTGCTGAATGTGTGTCCCAGTCAGGTATGTCCCTAGCCTTAAGCAGCATCCTACTGTTACCCAGAATGATGCCTCAATACAAACAGAAAATGATTGACTTTAACAATTGGTTTAATATCTGGTGTCATTCCAAGGGGATCCAGTACGTGAAAGCCTAGGAGAATATGACTAAGAGACCACAATGCTTTGCCAGATATGGCCTTCATCTGTTCCCCTGGGCTTCAGGCTTCTGGCAAAGGCTCTTGCTGCCCCCATAGTGCCTTTTTTAAGCAAAGTCATGAGGAGAAAATTACAAACATGAAAATTTCATCTAAATGAAATTTAAAGGTCATGCTGCTAAACGCTAGGAGTCTTAACATGAAACTGCACTTATTGGTACCATTCCTCACCCTGGAAGATGCTGACATTTGTGCAGTCACTGACACCTGGTTCAAAGCTGCAGAGAGCACCTCAGCCTTACCAGATTATTCATCCTACTATACTTTTAGACCCCAAACAAAGAGCTACAAAGCCAAATGAGGTAGAGTTTCAATATTTATCAAAGACATACTCACCTCCAGGCTGGTCAAACATTGTGATGCACAGGAGACACTCTAGGTGCAGTTAACTGTTGACAAAATACCTATTCAAATCATAGTTAGCTACAGACCCCCAACCATGACTCAGGACACCACTCCACCTATCTTGACTTGCTTGAGTTCATCAAGTTTCAACTCTCTACCCTGATCCTGGGCAGCTTTAACTACCCAACCATGGAGTGGAAGACCTACTCTAGCCCAAAAATGAATGCCCAGAGATTACTTGACTTCATCAGTGCCAATGCATTGAATCAGCTGGTCGACACCCCCAAGAGAGGTGAAAATATTCTGGACCTGGTATTAACCAACATGAGTAGCCACTGTAGCACACCTACAGTCTCATCCTCCTTGGTAAGCTCTGTCCATAAAGCAATCACTTTCAAAGTCACCATCTCCCCTGCCCCCTTGCCAGAGTCAAACAAAAAAAAACTTCCAGAGCTGGCTACAACCTCCTCAGGGCAGGTATATGCAGCTTCACAACCACCATCCCTTCAGCTGAAACTAGCACTAATGTGCAAGCCTACATACACCAAAAAACTATATGAGCACCTACATAGCAGCACAGATTCAGCAATACCTCACAGAACTAAATCATCTTCTTCTGGATGGCAGCAATAAACAAACTCTATAATAAAAGGGAAACAAAATGCTGTCCAGGACCAAGAAAGAGCAGGTGCCAAATTGGAAGCAATCTCTCCTTTGTCTGAACCAGCAAATAAGGTCACTGGTGAACTCCTCTAAGGCTAATTTCAAGTCCAAATAGGCCACAACCACTAAGAACAATTACAAGGCCTTCTTTACATACATCCACAATCTCAACGTTAACACCCAAATCATTTCTGAACTGTTGGTCAAGAACACCACATACACACACACACCATAGATATAGGCAAACTGGTGGCAGAGAGGTTCAGTGAAAACTTCACCCTCCATCCCCTGCATCAGTAAACTAGGACATCCCCAGCACCTGCCTCCCTTCCCTCATCACCAAGGTTCAGGTATTTAATGCCCTCTCAAAGGCAAAAAATACAACCTCCATGGGACCCAAAAACATCCCTGGCTGCATCCTCCATGAACTCAATCGAGCCGTCCCACCATTAGGCACCCTATTCAAAGCCTGAGCGCTGGCTTCATCCCAGCCAAATGGAGGGCAGCCACTGTCATCCCTCTACACAAAGGTGGATTGTCCACTGACCCAGGCAATTATAGGCCAATCAGCCTAACTAGTCTATACTGCAAGGTCATGGAACACATTATCATGGACATTAAAAAGAAGGACATTGGCAACCTCCAAACACTTGACCCCACACAGTTTGGTTTTGTCAAAGGGTGATCATGCCTGTCAAACTTGGTCAAGTTCATCAAAACAGTCACCAAAGCCATGGATGAGGGGAAGATGGTGTATACCACCTACTTGACCTAGCCAAAGCCTTCAAGACTATTTCCCAATCAGGCATAATAGATAAAATCTCCCAGCTAGGCATCAACCCCTTATGTTACCAGATGGGTAGCTAACTGGCTCAGTGATAGAACCCACTCAGTCAAAATAGGGGAAGCTACTTCTAGTAGTAGATTTGTAATGAGTGGCATACCCCAAGGATTGGTCTTGGGGCCTCTTCTGTTTGGGGTATACTTTTATGAGGTGCAAACCAAAACCAATGATCTGTGGCTGACCAAGTATGCAGATGACTGCAAGCTGGGCACTGTCTTAAATTCCCCTAGTGATGTAAACATCCTCCAAGACGGCCTTACCCAAACTAATGACTGGTGCCAGGAACATGGCCTCAAACTGAATGCCAATAAATGCATCATTACCCTCTTTGGGGAAAATGGCATCCCCCCTAATTATCACATTAATAACATACTAAGCATGCAAACATTCATGAGAGACTTGGGCACCCAGGTTGATCGCACCTGACTTTTGACCACCACATTGCCTCTGTTGTATGGAAGCCTTTCTACATGGTCCACCTCATAAGTAAGGGTATTTCATCCAGGAACAAGGAAGTCATAACATCCCTGAACTTCTTCCCTATCAGATGCATTATTGAGTACAATGGCCCCTTTGTCATGTACCTTGCCAAGCACATGCAGCAGCTGAAGAGACCACAGAGGTTCCTGACCAGGAAAATCCAGGGTCTCAAACACCTATCCTATACAGATATGCCAAAGCCCTGCCCCTCTACTCAGTCTTGTACAGACAGCTCAGAGGTGACCTGTGTCTGGCATGCAAGGCCATCTCAGACCCAGCCTTGATGGAGTTGCTGCTTATCTGTAAGTCAAACTCCACTCACGCAACCCTCATGCAAGGTCTCAACTTGCTCTGTGACATTAATAGAACTTGTTGGAAGGATAGATTTGTGTCCCAAAGACTCTCCCATCTGTGGAATAGACTTCCTCTCCAGGTCAAGCAGATTACCTCAAAAGCCCTCTTTAAGAGGAACCTGGACAACTGGATGGGAAACTGAAAATACACCCCTGGGATCCCAGCTGTGTCCCTGCTGAATAGGGGAAACAGGTGCTGACTTTGTGAGAACATGGGTGAAATTCTTGGCTAGGCTTATAAGGGCATCTTGGCCAATAACCTAGTATGGTCTTATGAACCTATGTCTAGATGAACATGATATTTAGAATAATAGCCCACTCATGAGCACCAGCACCATAGGGTGCTGGGGAGGTGAGCATCCCCCCAGTTTAAATAAAGTCATGAACAGTGCTCCCAGCTCCTGGCAGAAATTTATTTTTTTAATTAAGAAAGCTGCATCACAGAGAAGAGAAAATGGGCATCAGAAAGAGATAACATGTTTGTGTGTGTGTGTGTGTGTGTGTGTGTGTGTGTGTGTGTGTGTGTGTGTGTGTGTGTGTGTGTGTGTGTGTGGATATGTTTGTGTGTCTGATATCTGCAAGTGTCCATGAGTCCATGTATGCTAGCGTATGCAAGTGCATATAGGTGAATGTACGTGAGTGCATGTGTATATGTGAGTGTGTGCATATGCAAGAGTGTATGTATATGAGTGTATCAATACGTACCTAACTGCATGCTAGTACAAAATAGTATATATGCTAGTGTGCGTGAGTGCATGTATGCAATTGTGAGTAGTCACATTTCTATTTACATTAATACACAAACACTGCATTTATACATTCTAAGATTTTACAGATGTGGAAGTTACTAAAGAGAAAACCCACATGCAACTTAATTGATCGTACAGGCAGCAGTTATTTATAAAAAAAATTTTCTTATTTCAGTAAGAGGTTGAGAGTATGCATTTGAAGAGTATTGTATGGTGAACACAAGTCTTAACCTTGTGATGAGCACTTGCAGAAGCAGGACTAGTTAAGATGCTGTTAAGCAGTGGTTTAAAACTCTTGAGCTTGTCGGAGAGTTTTATTTGTGTGGGGATACTATTCCAGAGTTTAGCAATGTATTGGGAGTAGTGCAAGCCTCTTGCAGCATTATTTGACTTATTTGTAAGTAACAAGAATTTTTTTTACTAAAATGGAGGTCCCTTGCTGGACAGTAGAGCAGTAAAAAGTGTTGTAGTGCAGGGCATTTTTCTGGGTGATGATTACATTTGTGTGCTGTAGTAAGTTGTGAGTATGTTAGGTAATTGTGCTGTTCAAGCCAGTTTAATTGCTTTAAGCTATGACAATGCTGTGTTATATGAGGAAGATTGGTGGCAAATTGAGCTATTTTATTGTAGCAGGAGGCATTTCTGTGCAAACTCACCTGATCAGGAAGCCAGCTCTTTTTTATTGAGAAGCAGCCACTTCAAATTATTATAATATACCAGTGCATGGGAGATGTTGTGGTTTTGACTATGAAGAAACAATATTTTGGATTGCTTGGTGCTGCTCAGACAACACACTTTTACCTAAGTAATTGCCAATAAATATTTTATTATATCTCAAAGATCATTACTCATAATTCTTAGCTGGTATAAGTTACTTGCATGGTTTGTTTTCTTTTATATAAATGCATTTTTGCCTATGTTTTAAATGATAATTCAATAAAGGTGTTTGCCTCCATACAGGCTGGTAATTTGCCTCAGGCGCAGGTTAGAGACTCTGCTGTGGCCACGCTGGTTCCTCAGACAATTATACTTTTTCCCTAGATCCCTCTTTGTAACAAATACAACTATAATGCACTGGGTATTAATGATGTCCTCTGCAGCTACTGGGCTTCCCTTATTGGGCAAGAAAGAACCACTTTTGTTGGTGTTGCAAGAAGGGGAAAGAAAACTGCCCCTGCTTAACCAGAATGTTGTGCCCATCCCTGAGGAAGCTATTGCTGCCACTGAAAAAAGTGTTTGCCTTAATTTCCCTGTCAAAAAGGAACAGAAAACTAAACTTATACATTCCCCTGCTCCAATTACACAGGGCAGGAGTAGTTTTATTAAGTCTGTCTCAGGGTCTTGTTCAGGCTACTGACCTTTCTTATCAGGTGGTTTTTGGTAAAAGAAAAAGAGATTCCTATTTTCCTGAAAGAAATTAAATCCAGAGAGGAATGTGATGGAACAGATACATTTTTCCCTCAGAATTCTGATTCAGACTCAGTGGAGAATATGTTACCTGAATCTCTTTATTACTGATGCTTCTTTTCCAAGACATTTTCCAGAATGTGCAACTGTATTCAGTGGGAGAACACTGAAGTTTCTCACTCCCCTAGAAAATTACCATCAGCTGTTACAGAAGAAATTTCCAGAATCTTTATCCATTTCCTCAGTTTAGTCATCTCTTTAGAAAGTGTGTGCTGCTGCCTTTAATTTTCCTGATACTCTGCCTACTGCCCCAAAAGGCAAATAGAATATATAAATGTCCTCATCCTTTTAAGTTTTTAAGCATTCTTCCCAAACATGACCCAGCAGCTATAGCTTTAGTTAATCCAGCTGCTGACAATAAAGGTGCAATATGAATAGCAATACACTGAACATGATTAAAGTAATAAAATGCACCCAATGGAAGGTCCAATGGGTTGACATTCACTTTATTAAATGAAAAAAATACAATACTGAGCACTCTTGTCCCTAACACACTAGGGACTTCATCAAAATACATCAAATACATTTTCCAGGACTGTTTAAATATGGCACAAATATTCAAAATTGTGTTAAAATCAAATAAAGAATATATACTTGTCACATGATGTTCTAATTAAAATCACCCTGATAATATCAGAAGGGAGTCTGTTAGCACAAAAATTAAAATATAGAATTCTTATCTTTTAAGGCATCATGCATAAAATGTGTGAAATGCAGATACAAATTACAAAAAGTATCCTTTCGATAAATATTATATTTAAACCTATCTTTAGTGTGGGAAATAGTAGTATCAAAATAATGAATCCTGGATTGGTTATATTCATATGTAGATTCTCAAAAACTGGTCATACTATTCAAATAATCTATGAAGCTATCAACTTCCTCCCTTTTACCTTTCCACAATATAAGTATGTCATCCAAAAATCTTATGTATAATTAGATGTTGTTCCAAAATTTACAATTAAAGACTCGTCTGTGCTCCCACCCCAATAACACCGTGTTGACATACACAGGGACACACACTGCCCCCATTGCCACCCCTCTAATTTGCTGGAAATACTGCCCTTCAAAAAATATGTAGCTGTTCTCCAATATTAAGGCCATTAATTCACAAATAAGGATGATCTTATCATGATTCAAGGCCAAACAGGAAAAGAGGGTTTCTTCAAAAAGTTCTAACCCCTGTACCTTGGGAATAGAGGAAAAGAGATATTCCACATCTATCGTTAAGACTATTAATCCCATGGACCAAAGATCCTTTTTTAATTGCCTGAAAAATTCCCA
Source organism: Protopterus annectens (assembly GCF_019279795.1). NCBI lineage: Eukaryota > Metazoa > Chordata > Ceratodontiformes > Protopteridae > Protopterus > Protopterus annectens. The sequence continues at coordinate 1,397,253,176 of NC_056735.1, forward strand.
GGAATCCTTAAATAAACGAGGGGCCTTTTCCACCATGTGCTTCACAAATTTATCAACCATAACTGCCAAGGGGTGGGTTTTTGAACCACTGTCTGAAACTATAGGCCTAATTGGGGGGTTCTTTAATACTTTTGAGCACCGTTGATATTCCCAACAATGATGGAACAATGGGATTGTTATTCACCAGGAATTCATAAACATCAAAATGTATCTGCTGACTTAAAACATATTCATCCAGATAAGAGTCTATTCTACTGTAATATGTATTAATTTGGTTCCTTGAAACTTGGATGCAATTTTTCTCATCAAATAATATGTTGTGCAATGATCCTCAGAATTAAAGATGACCATCTCACCCCTTTTATCAGGTGTCATAGTATGTCAGGTGTTATCTCCCCTCAACTGATGCAGCAAGAATTTTCCTCTTTGGTCAGGTTAGTGTGGAATTGTACTACAGCCGCCCAAAGATTATAAATATTTTCCATCACAACTTTTTCATACACCAATTTTTTTTGAATTTACATATGAATGTAACCCATCCAGGATCCATTATTTGGATACTACTATTTCCCACACTAAAGATGAGTTTAAATCTAACATTTATCAAAACGATACTTTTTGTAATTTGTGTCTACATTTCACCATTGTCATCTGATCTCACAGAAAAGGAGTTTAGTCAAAGGATAGGCTATTTGTGTAGCCGGCATGACCTTCCACTTTGAAGATGTCAAGATGTCATAGCAGAATTATTCAAATTAGGATGTATGTTCCTTGAGAGAGGATACCCAAAGAAAATAGTAGAGGCTATTATTGGTGGAGTTCATAGCGAATGGAAGGGTAGATATAAACCACTTCTTGGTGTGGGCCTCCTCAGTAATAACAACAGTGAGAACTCTGTAGTGTCCAAGAATAATGAGAGAGCATGCATTATACAATACAGTCCTATTTCAGGGGAAATTAAATATATTATTAAGAGAAACTGGAGCATCGTTAAAGTTATTCCAGAGATTAATATAATGGAGGGAAATGAGCTGTTATTTATTGCAAAGCTGGTAGGAATAATGGCGGTGCCATTGGTACAAAGCCTTGTGGTTGTTGTAAACAGTGTGCTTATATACTTAAGGACTTGGAGATCATTTTGGGAAATAAGATGCAAAACAAAATTGTGTTTAAGAAGGACAATTGTTCCACAACCAAGATTGTGTTTTTGGCTAAGTGTGAAAGCTGTGCAAGGTTTTATGTTGGAAAAACTGAGTGAACTTTGAAAAACAGTATTCACAAGCACTTGTATGAAACTTAAAATAAAAAAAAAAATAATGCTCTGTACAAGCATTCCCTTGTTTGTAAAGAATTTGCCAAAATTTAATTTTGGTATTATTGAGCAGATTACTGTTAACCCAAGAGGGGGTGACTGGAAAAATCTGTTGAATAAAAAGGAATTACAGTGGCAGCTGAGATTAGCCACTATTTTCCCACCAGAGTTGAATTATTTCAACTCCTTAGCACCGTTATTAAAGGAAAAAGCTGATAGGTTGCAATAGGAGTTAATTTTCCCTAATGTTGAAGCTGAAACTGAAATACATATTTCTATATATATTTATATATTTATATATATGTTTTTATTAAAATACAACTAATGGAGACCTGGTGTTGGAATGAGGAAGTACAGGAGAATATACAGAGAAAGAGGTTGGCGAAGAAGAAGTGGGATTGTCAGAGAGATGAAGAAAGTAGACAGGAGTATAAGAAGATGAGATGCATGGCAAAGCGAGAGGTGGCAAAGGCTAAGGATAAGGCATATGAAGAGTTGTATAAAAGGTTGGACACTAAAGAGGAAGAAAAGGACCTGTAACGACTGGCTAGACAGAGGGACCGAGCTAGTAAAGATGTGCAGCAGGTAAGGGTGATAAAGGATAATGAGGGAAACATACTCACATGCGAGTAGAGTGTGTTGTGCAGATGGAAAGAGTACTTTGAGGGGCTGATGAATGAAGAGAATGAGAGGGAGAGAAGGTTGGATGATGTGCGGATAGTGAATTATGAAGTGCAGTGAATTAGCATGGAGGAAGTAAGGATAGGTATAAAGAGGATGAAAAATGGAAAGGCTGTTGGTCCAGATGACACACCTGTGGAAGCATGGAGGTGTTTAGGTGAAATGGCAGTGGAGTTTTTAACTATATTGTTTAATGAAATCTTGAAAAGTGAGAAGATGTCTGAGGAATGGAGAAAAAGTGTTTTGGTACCGATTTTAAGAATAAGGGTGATGTGCAGAGATGTAGTAACTACAGAGGAATTAAATTAATCAGTTACAGCATGAAGTTATGGGAAAGAGTAGTGGACGCTAGGTTCAGAAAGGAGGTAATGATTAGTGATGAGCAGCATGGTTTCATGCCAGGAAAAAGCACTACAGATGCAAAGTTTTCTCTAACAGTGTTGATGGAGAGGTACAGAGAAGGTCAGAAGGAGTTGCATTGTGTCTTTTGGACTTAGAGAAAGCATATGACAGGGTGCCTAGAGAGGAGTTGTCGTATTGTATGAGAAAGTCGTGAGTGTCAGAAAAGTATGTAAGAGTGGTACAGGACATGTACGAGAGTAGTGTGACAGCAGTGAGGTCTGCGGTGGGAGTGATGGATGTGTTTAAGGTGGAGGTGGGATTACATCAAGGATCAGCTCTGAGCCCTTTCGTATTTGCAATGGTGATGGACAGGTTGACAGACGAGATCAGACAGGAGTCCCCCTGGACTATGATATTTGCAGATGACATTGTGATCTGTAGTGAGAGTAGGGAACAGGTAGAGGAGACCCTGGAGAGGTGGAGATATGCTCTAGAGAGAAGAGGAATGAAGGTTAGCAGGACTAAGACAGAATATATGTGTGTGAATGAGAGGGAGGATAGAGGAATGGTGAGGATGCAGGGAGTAGAGGTAGTGAAGGTGGATGAATTTAAATACTTGGGATCAACAGTTCAGAGTAATGGTGAGTGTGGAAGAGAGGTGAAGAAGAGAGTACAGGCAGGATGGAGTGGGTGGAGAAGAGTGTCAGGAGTAATTTGTGACAGATGAGCACCGGTAAGAGTGAAAGGGAAGGTTTACAAGAGGGTAATGTGACCAGCTATGTTATATGGGCTGGAGACAGTGGCATTGACAAAAAGGCAGAAGTCAGAGCTGGACGTGGCAGAGTTAAAGATGTCAAGATTTGCACTGGGTGTGACAAGGGTGGACAGGAAAAGGAATACGTATATTAGAGGGTCAGCTCAGGTTGGAAGGTTTGGAGACAAAGCCAGAGAGGCAAGATTATGTTGGTTAGGACAAGTGCTGAGGAGGGGATGCAGAGTATATTGGGGAAAAGGTGCTAAGGATAAAGCTGCCAGGTAACAGGAAAAGAGGAAGACCTAAGATAAGGTTTATGGATGTGGTGAGAGATGACATGCAGGTGGTTGGTGTGACAGAGCAAGATGCAGAGGAAAGGAAGAAATGGAAACAGATGTTCCACTGTGGTGACCCCTACCTAATGGGAGCAGCCACAAGAAGAAGAATGTTAAAATACAACTAATATTCTCACCCAACCATTAATTTTGGATATACACAGGTTTTATGCATGATGCCTTAAAATATAAGAATTCTATATTTTAATTTTTATGCTATCACCCTCCGTTCCGGTAGTATCAGGGTGATTTTAATTAGAACATCATGTGACAAGTATATATTGTTTGTTATTAGTTGATTTTAAGCCAACTATGAATATTTGTGATCTATTTAAACAGTCTTGGAAAATGTATTTGATGTATTCTGATGATGTCCCCAGTGTGTTAGGGATGAAAGTGCTCATTATGGTGTTTTTTCATTTAATAAAGTGAATTTCAATCTATTGTACCCTCCCTTGGATGTGTTTTACTATTTTATTCATGTTCACTATTATCCAGCTGCTGCCAAACATTTTAACTCTGATTCTTCCCCTTTTGACAAGGATGGTAAAGCGATTTTTTTATGTTTGGGAAACATGTTTGTTTCTGCAACTTTCATTTTTATTTTTTTTTTTTCATTTTTATTTGATTTTGCATAAATGAAACCAAACAATTTAATTACAAGAACAACAAAATAAACCAAATGCAGTTTCCATAACAACAAATACAATAATAAAACAATATTTCAATGTTTACCAGTAAATTATGTAATTTTTGCCGTGTAATTGAATGATGGGTTGTGTTATTTGTTCTCATTTTTATTGTGCATATTTCTTTGTTACAAACATATTTAGCTAACTGAATGAAATCATTTTGAAAAGAGACAGCAGCCTTAGCTTTATATTGTAACATTATAACATTCCTTGCTATAGCTAAGATTGCCCACAAAAGAGGTATTTGGTGAACAGGGATGACATGAGGAATTGGTAAGTTGAACAATATGAGAGAATCAGTTATAATACAGTTATCATTCCATCGTCCTTTGCAAAATATCTAAAAATCACAACAAAAAGATTTAACTATCTTGCAATTAATGATCATGTGAAACCAATCAGCTTCAGTTGTTAAATCATGTCTCCAACATTTAATGTCATCCTTTTTATAAATAAAAGCAACTTTATGTGGCATTAAAAAACATGTATGTAAAAAATTCAAAGTGTAGATTCTCCAGTATGGAGAAGATGTTTTTCATCGTGGTTTTAAACAAAGATTGTTATTATCAGAAGTAAAGTCTTCTTTATTAATCCTGGTTGAGTAATTCCAGAAGGAAGTGTCTATATGCCTAAAATCACTTCTAGCAAGTTTAAATATTTTTGAAATAAATGAGGTGTTCACTATGGCGCCAATAATAATAAGGGGTATGATTTCTAAAATTTTAGGTATAGCATTGTTAGATAAATCTAGACATAATATAGTTTTGTTATACATAAATTCTTTACATGTCTGAATATCTAACCAATTACAGTTCTGTAAACTAAATTTGGCTAATAAGTAGACCGCTGAATGGATTTTTTTTACCGAACATAGACTGGTTCCAGTATAACAAGGTATTATTCTTAAAATTCATAATTTTTCTTCATCAAAGGAGATCAGACATCCATTAGTAAAGGCTATTGGGAATATTGTTATTAGCAGATTTTTGTTATAGGATTTGAGAATATGTCATTTATAATTTAACAGTGATTTAAGAAAGGAAATCATGTGAGATTATATATATCAATAAGTTATATGTTTTTTTAAAGTCCACATTAAACTTTACTATCTATTTTAATGAGAGGAACAAATGTTGCTTTATTAGAATCCAACAACCAAG
>NC_056735.1:1397263451-1397283451 GCF_019279795.1 Protopterus annectens
AACCCATGTGTAGGGCAAGAATTAATATGTCTGGCCAAAGCATTATTCAATTTCATTTTCTCAATTGCATACATGTGTTCATAAATTTTATTTTTGAGGGGTCTTTCTGTTCTGCCCACATAAAAGGCAGGACAATACATGCAAGAACTCAAATAAACAACCCCTCTTGTATTACAATTGAATTTGCCTTTGATATAATATTTTTTGTCATTGATAACAAAACAGTTAACAACTTTGATGTATTTGCACCAATGACAAGCCTCACATTTAAACATGCCACAATGTGGTAAATGGTATTTCAAGGTTCCATTTTTAAGGAACGCTTTCAGATTCTTACCATTCCTAAATGCCACGAAGAGAATCTCCCACACTATTTCTAACCAAATTGTCATCCAAAAGAAAACACCAATTCTTAGAAATGATTGATCTAAGTAAAGGGGCATCAACTGAAAAAGTGGTAATAAAACTCAATTTAGCTATATCAAAATCAGAGGGAGCATAAAGTTGGTTAGAATCAGGTGCTACACTGTTAGGGCCTGTCACTAATTCATAACTCTTATTTCCCAAGGGGTCAATGTTGGTGTTCAGGTTGAATTCCACCAGTTCAACAGTGTCAATCCTATCACTATAAGCCAACAATGGTTTGAAAATACCATTCAATCTTTTAAACTGGACTTCCCCGATAAGATCATCTACTAATTTATTGGGGTATACACATTTAATAAACATTTCCCTCAATAGGTTGCTTTCATCCATAAAGTCACATTCCAAGGAAACCATCCTTGTAGCCCGAACAAGCTGGCCCTTCACGATCCCTCTCTTCTGCGAGAATGGATGGCAACTAGGGTAATGAAGGAATGCATTTGAATAGGTTGGCTTTCTAAAAATCTTTGAAATGTAACTATTCTGAGCAGGATCTTTGATCAATTCAACATCAAGGAAAGAAATTCTATCCGTTTGAAATTCCCAAGTGAATTCTAGGAAGTTAGTGAATTTAGTAATGTGTTCAATAAATAAATTATCTGAAGTTTTATCACCCTTCCAAAGGATAAAAACATCATCCAAATAACGGGTGTACCATGCAGTCTCTCCTGGAAAACATAATCCTTAAAGAGGAAATGTTTCTCCCAATAGGCCATCACAGTATTAGCAAAAGTGGTCCTACAGGGAGAACCCATGGCAACACCTGTTTTCTGTAGGTAAAATTCCTTATCAAACAAAAAGTAGTTGTTATTAAGTACAAGTTCCAACAAATAAATCACTAAATCAATACAAGAAACATCAAAATGTTGTTCCAACAGAAATTCCCTTATCCATTCACAACCGATGTCCTGAGGAATAACCATATATAAATTACGGACATTGATTGTGAAAAAATTGAGGTTCTCAGAAAAAGGAAGATTATTAATCGCCCCAAAAAATGCCCATGTATCCTTACAGATCTGGGCCTCATTTTTCAAAGCCCCCTTAAGTTTAGTATCTATAAATTTTGCACATCCATATGTAATGGATTGTCTGCCATCAATTATGGGGCGAAAAGGGGGGTTGTCCAGATTTTTATGAATTTTAGGTAAACCAAACAACATAGGGGTAAGGGGGTGGGAGACGGAAAGAAATCAGTTTGTGATAGTGCCCAAGTTGAAGTTCCTTTCACAACACAATCTCTTACCCCTTTTTCTTCATTTGATATTTTTGGTAACCTTATATTTAAATGATGCTTATCATCACATTCCTATCCATTAATGCTTCAGATGTTTCTTACAGTTTTATGTATCTGGATTAAATTATCCATTCTCTGCCTTATCCTTTGGCCTATCCACTGCCCCAAGAGTGTTCACAAAATGTCTAACTCCAGTTATAGCACATTTCAGGCTACATGGGATCCACATTTTTTCATACTTAGATGTCTTGCTTATCTATGCAGACTCTTTTTCAAAGTGTCAGGAATCTCACTCTTTGGTGAAAGATCTCATATGCAGGCTGGGATTCCAAGAGAACCTAAAAAAAAAAAAAAGAACTTTTCTTCTGCAGGAAAAATTATATCTACATTTTGATCTATTCCAGGGTTTTACCCTGATCACTCTGGTGTTACACATACAGCCACTATGGACTGAAGGTTAGCAATGTCTTATGCAACTGTTGGAGTCAGCTTAATGGGCAAGGGAGGGAATACCTCAGCATTCTGAGTCTAATAGCATCCATGATTCTCATAATCCTCCTGGCAAGACTCCACATGAGAAAGATGCAGAGTTATCTGAAGTCTCTTTGGTGCCAGCACCAACACTCATTATCTTTTCAGATTCCAGTTCTGGGATGTGTAAGAAGAGAACTCACTTGGTGAGATATCAAGTACCCTGAATCCAGGTCTCTCCCTCTCCCCTCCTGCTCCAAAACAGTCAGTCACCACAGTTACCTAGCACTTTGCTAGGGGATAAATGTGCAAGCATGCGGGACAACAAACACAGACACAAGCATACATATGTAAAGGAGGACAATGAAGACAGACAAGCACATAAATATAATGGAGATGTTTGCCCTTATCAAGGCACTCAACACTCTAAATCACCTTTGGTCCCCAGGACCACTTCAAAGTTGTTACAGACAATGCCACAGTGATGTGGTGCATAAAAAATGTATGGTGAACCAGGTCATACCTTGTTTGCAGATTTATCATGGGATATAGCTTTATAGCAGAATCTCACTCTACTTCCTACATTTTGTTAGAGCAAAATTGTGTGGCAGACAAGCTGGGCATGACAAAGGCAGACCTTCATGAATGGAAACTTGATTGAGGTCTTCCAAGATCTGATCCGTCTGTGGGAGGTTTCTCAAGTCAGGCTTTTTGCCATCTCAATGAACAATCAGCTGGCAAAATTCTGCTCCAAGACGTATGTGAGAAGGCCTGGAAGACAGATGCCTTAAAGACAAAAACTACACAAAATTGCAGTCTAGTCATAAACAAACCCCCCCCCCCCAAATTCTGGAACTCAATCACCTCTCTCATGAACCCAGGTACAAAAAAAATTTTTGTCCTCACCCTGACAAATCTGCACATGAAACTGCCTCCCCTTTAACTCATTCTTTATAAATGCAATAGCCAACATTAATGCTACATTCTCTCATAGCAATAATAACAAAAATGACAGTACTTCACCAAAAATCTCCCCTACCTTCCCCACCTCCACCCCTGAACCCCCCACTTTACTCCTAATTTTATCATTACCATTTCTACCACAACTATTAAATGAATACTCCTTAAGCTCAAGCCTACTCTAAGGCCCCCAACAATTTACCCCCCAACATTTCTAAAGATTGTAACTGAAGCCTTGCCTTCCTTATAAGTATCTTATTGAACAGATCCACCCAAGAATCCTATGTGCCCAAGTTATGGAAGACAGCCTTCATTGTCCCTCTTCACAAAGGAGGCAAACACACTGATATCTCCAACTTCCGACCTATTGCTATCAAGTCCCCTGTCTCTAAGATATTGGAAAAGTGCATTCACCTTCAGCTAGTGCTCCACACAGCATGGTTTCTGACCTGGCCACAGTACTACCAGTGGCCTCATTTCTTTCCTGGATACTATTAACAGAGCCTGTGATAATGGCAACATAATAGCTACTATATTCTTTGGTCTTTCAAAAGCATTTGACACCGTTTCCCACCCATTGCTGCTATCACAACTCTCCTTCTTGGGACTATCTGACAAAGCTCTTAACTAGTTTTCAAGCTATCAGACAGACAGCAGGCCATCAAATGACAGAACACTATTTCTTCCTATCTTCACACCTTCACTCATGTTCCCCAAGGCTGCATACTTGGTCTGCTCTTATACAATATTTTCATTAACAGTTTCCACACATCTGTGGCCAATGGTGTCCTTACCCAATATGCAGATGACTCTACCATCATCTACACTGCAAACTCTGTCTCTGAATTTCAACTTAAAATGCAAGCTGCCTTCTCCACCTCTAAGTCCTGGATGCTTAATAACCACCTAGCCATCAACCCTAATAAATCTAAGATCATGCTTTTCACACCCAAAAGGTCTACCCTGTTGTATAAAGCCATGTTTAATATCTACTGCCAAACTAAAGCCCTAATAGAAGTTGTCAGCCAAGCAAAACTGGGAGTAACTATAGATGAACACCTAAAATTCTTCACCTTCAACAAAACATCAAAAAGACCATCAAAAACTTGGAATGCTCTATAGGCACAACCAATTCCTTAGCCCCTCCTCCAAACAAACACTCACCTCTACTTACCTACTTCCTTCCCTAATGTATGGTGCCCTACTACTCATCAACCTCCAAGCCGCTCTAAAAGCCAAACTGAAGACTTGTTATAATAAAACTGCAAAATTTACAACAAATTCCAAAAACTCCTCCCATCATTGTACCACTCTTCTCCCCCTAAAATGAGTCAAACTTCCAAACTACTTCAACTATCTGCAACTTACTACTGCACACAAACTTATCTTTAAACCTGCTGACTGTCCTACCTTTAATTCTACCTTCACTTTTTACCTACCAAATAGGTCCCTTAGATCAGAGAATCAGCAACTTCTTCAGGTTCACAAATCTAACCTGCCACCAGGCCAACGTCTCTTCCTCTACTCTTTAGCCAAAACTGCAATGCTCTCCAATTAGCTATCAGAACAATCCAAAATTTATCCCACTCAAAACTTCTCTCCACACTTACATATCTTCCACCTGGAAGTGTTCCTGCACTCAGCCCTCTCGAATGACACACTCTTCTCATCTTTTTATATTGTGTTATACTTATAAATTCTCTGTGCAATACCAGTGTACTGCTAATTGTGCATTCAACCTCAATAGTCCAATTATTGCTAAAAATGCTACACTATCATTGTATATAATTATATATAATTTTATTGTACTAAATCAGATTACAACTCTGTTATTACTACATTGTCAGGCAATCTTATATTACCTATGTGCATAATTTTATGTTGAATGTATTTTTTTATTGCACAGAGGCATTTTTTGTACTGAAGAGCTTTTTCCCTGGGCCTCCACTGAAAATGGGCTCTGTGTGGTCCAGTGGACTTTCACAGTTAACAAACTGCAAATAAATAAATATAATAAAAAAACTTTCTTGCCTTGGTCAGGGATATTCCTGTATGCTTTTATAACCTTTATGGTATTCAAGGTAATTCTGAAGATTTAGAAGGAATCCCCCAAAATCATTGTGGTGACTCCTTTCTTGGCCATAGTAACAGTGTTTAACCCTTCTTTTGGAAGTGATGACCAAAAAAATATTCCTAGGTGAACTGCTCAGGAGCCACAAACCAAGGGTGAAATATTTATTTAAGCTTTAAGTGAATACAAATCAGCCTTTGATCAGTAAGACTTCTTCAGAATACAACAGACCCACTGAATCAGTTCCTCTCTCTCTCACTATATATTTATATATATATATATATATATATAGATATATATATATAGATATAGATATATATATATAGATATCTATATATATATATGTATGTGTGTGTGTGTGTGTGTGTGTGTGTGTGTGTGCTAAACCGCTGATAGTCTTAACCAAGTTCGTGACAAAATGAAAACTCCTGGTGAAGTTTAAAAAACACACCACTAAAACATGTTCTCTCTGACGTGAAAAAGACTGAATATAATATAAAAACTATATACATATGAGAAACTTTAATATATATATATATATATATATGTGTGTGTGTGTGTATAAGTGTGCGTGTGTTTGCGTGTATATAACTTATCTTGGTTCTTCATGCATAAAGAGTAATACAATTTTGTGCATTTAGGATGACTTTTAATAATGGCACCAGGGATAGGCAGTCATCGATTCCAGGGAAATGGGTTGTATCTAGTTTAATTTGCCAACTCAGCTCTTTTTATTCCAACTTGTCTTTCCAAACACCCCCACTAGAACCAACCAGAACACTTTCCAATATAGTGAACAAAAATTGCTTAAAGCCACTACAACAGGCAGAATGTCTATACAAAGCATTGTTTTGATTTTTATTCGATATCTCATATTGGTGTTGATATATCCTTTTCTTTAGTGGACTTTCTGTTTTTCCTACCTAAAATGCATGGCAGGACATGCACACAGTGAAATAAACCACCCTCTTAGATAGAGAATTCCCTTCCTGTTAGTGAATGATAGACTTTGCTGCATTTTCCAGCTGCAGTACTGGGTGGCCAAATATATATTTATACTGGCTTTACATTCCACATTTTTGGGTATCTTAACTAATTTTGTATTTCTTCTCCTTCATGTCATAATTAGATTCTAAAATATTCTTGATATTTTTATGTTTTTGTGTGTATAAAAGTGTGTCTGTTACCCTCTATATCTCTGATTTTCCCATCTTCTACCAATATTCCCCATTTTTTCCTTATTATATCCATAATGCTATTGGAACTCCCACCATATTCAAGTACCATAGCTCTAGGGAAGTCTTTACCCTTTACTACTTCTTCATATTCTATCTGCGGAAAAGCATCTACTCCTTCACCAATTTGAATATTATTGTTGCCAGATATCAAAATAGCACCCTTGTTTAAGCTTGTTCCCAAGAGGGGTAGATATTTCTTCCCCTATTTTGGGCAACCTCTGTGGTAATGGCTCTCACAAAAAGCTTAGGGTATCCCCTCTCACAGAACATATCTTCCAATTTTCTTTTTTCAGATTCAAAAGTTATATTATCAGATACCATCCTCACCAATCTAATAAATTGTCTCTTAACAAGACTTATTTTCTGGGACAAAGGATGCATACTACTGAAATGTAGCTAGCTATTCGAGAAAGTGGGTTTCCAGTAAATAGTAAAAGAAAACCCATGTTCTTTATTCTCCTTTGTCCCAGAAAAAAAAAGTCTTGTTATGGGAAAATTTATTACATTGGTGAGGATGGTGCCTGATAATATGATTTTTGAATCTGGAAAAAGAAACTTGGAAGATATGTTCCTTGGGAGAGGATACCATGAGCTTTTTGTGAGAACCATTAGCACAGACGTTGCCCAAAACAGAAAGAAGAAATATCAACCCCTCTTGGGAACAGGCTTAAACAAGGGTGCTATTTTGATATCTGATAACAATAATATTCAAAATAGGGAAGAAGGAGTACATGCTTTTCCGCAGTTAGAATATGAGGAAGTAGTAAAGGCTAGAGACTTCACTAGAGCTATGGTACTAGAATATGGTGTTGATTCCAACATTAGGGACATCATATGTAAAAACTGGAGAATATTGGTAGACGATGGACAAAGCAGAGATATAGTGTGTAATAGACCCACTTTTATATACAGAAAGGTAAAAATATCAAGAATAGTTTTGAATCTAATGGTGGCAACAAGGAAAAAAAGAAAAAAATATTAAAGGTACCCAAAAATGTGGAATGTGTAGCAAGTGTAAATATATATTGGGTCGTCCAGTACTGCAGCTGCAAAATGCAGTAAAGTCTATCATTCACTCACAGGAAGGGAACTATCTATCTAAGGGGGTGGTGTATTTGGCTGCGTGTATGTCCTGCCCTGCATTTCATGTAGGGAAACAGAAAGGCAGTGATATGAACACCAATATGAGATATCGAATAAAAATCAAAACAATGCTTTGTATAGGCATTCTGCCTGTTGTGGTGCCTTTAAGCAATTTTTGTTCAGTATATTGGAAAGCGTTCCTATTGATCCTAGAGAAGGTGGGTAGAATGACAAGTTGTAATTAAAAGAGCTGAGTTGGCAAATTTAACATGATGCAACCCATTTCCCTGGAATAATGACTGCCTATCCCTGGTGCCATTACTAAAAATGAGGGCACAGAGAAATTAGTCAGCCTAAAAACACAAAATTGTATTACTGTTTATGCTGGAAGTTCCACTATTGTTTGACATTAATATACATATCTAAATATATATTACTTAGAACCTAAATAAGTTTAAAGTTTTTATTATCATTTCTTATATATATATATATATATATATATATATATATATATATATATATATATATATTGTTTTTTGCTTATTAGTTCTGTTCTTTCTTTGTTCCTCATTGTACTTGTGGTTTTGTTCTTTTGGAATTGGCCAGTGACAATTACCACCCATTTCCTCACAGACTGAATCTGGTCATGCAAACGCAGAGATGAAAGAGGTAATTGGGGACATAATTTTTCAGATTGTAATGAGTTTAAAAATTCCCTGCAGACCACACTATCAGAAATACTGGTTGAGCAAATTGGTGTCACTAAGGAAATTATTTTTTTGATCTGTGATACAGAATCGGAATTGCCTAGGCATAGTAAGGCCTTGCTGAATCTAATTATGGTGGTTGGCAAAAAAGCATTTACTAGAAAATGGAAATCAAAGTCTAAACCAACTGTACTAGAAATAGGGAGTATAGTAACAGAGATAAATCAACTGGAAGTGTGAGCTTTAGAAAAGGATAGGAACAAATTACAAGAAAAAATAGGAATGGTGGAAACAATACATGCAGAATAATGTTCTGAAGGAGGGATAAGGTTTAAGGGAAGGCAGGAAATGAATGAACTTAGTAATGTTTGACTGACAATTACTGGAGAGATTATAAGTGATGTATAATGTTAGCAACTGAAATTATGTCAATATGGTTTGTTTTCATTTATATAAATTTATAATCACCTATGTCATAAGTGCTAATTTAATAAAGATGTTTCTTGTTTTAAAAAAAAGAAGAACAGGGATATTTTATACATCCTAGCCACGAACAAATTTAACTGACTGCCTGGATCGTAGGGTCTTGGTACCATTTAGGCACTTGTTTACTGAGGATATGCAGGAGGCACTAATAGGGTCTAGAAAACCCTCTACTAGAAAATCATATATTAGCAAATGGAAAATGTTTTCTAGTTGGTACAAAAAACATAACCCAAACCCTTTCGGAGTAGTGTTTCGCTTGTTTTTCAATATTTGTGTGAGTTGCTTTTCCATTTTCCTGTCTTACTCCCATATCTATGTTCAATCATTTGCCATTTCAGCATGTCTGCCCATTGATTCACCTTTCTCAAGGCATTCTCATGTCAACATATTTTTAAAGGGGGGGTTTACATAACAGACATAGAGAACCAATGGCTCCTCCTTGGGAAACTCATTTTGTGTTAGAGAAGCTAACACTTGTTCCATATGAACCAGCTCATCTGGCTAACTTGAAGTTCTTAAGATGGAAAAATGAGTTTTACTCCTTGCACTGAACTCTGTAAGAAGAACATCTGAGTTGTAAGCTTTTATGGTAGGTCAACCGTATTTCATTTTCCACAGGACATGGTTTCCTTGAGAATCAATATTTGATTTATGCTTAAAGTGCCATTCTGTGTTATTCCCTGAGCCCCAACTTTAGGGAGAAAGGATATTTCATACTTTGGATGTCCACAGACAGTCCAGGTACTATCTTAACATTACAAACATTTTCAGAACTTCTGCTCAGTTGTTCATTTCTTAAAGTTAAGTAGAAGGGACAACTTGTGTCAAAGCAGACTATTTCCAAATGGATATTTCGGGCTATTACCATTTATTATTCCCATTGCAACAAAACTACTCCAGGCAGGGTTTAGCCATACTATATCATTCCTTGGTTTCATCTATGGATTTTTGGCAAGGGTTGAATTATAGAACTATTATAGAAGTAGCAACTTTGTCCTCTGTACATACTTTTACAAAGCACAACAAGCCAGATTCCTTCTCCAGGTCTACGTCAAGTTTTGTTAGTAGCATTCTCCATGGCTTCCTGGATCCTTCTTCTATCTCCCAGTTGTTCTAAGCTTTGATAATCTACCCATACAGCTTAGTCTATCACAGCAATGATCAATATGAAGAGAGTACTACAGTTATGTAAATAAATTTAACATGGCAGTAGAAGTCTGAATGATTGCTGCGACAGTAGTCAGTCCCTCCATCCACTCCAACAACTCCTTGTTTTTTGGTATGTTTTTTATTCCAGTGTGTAGGCATTTTTTTTATTCATAGCAATGTCTTCTCAGGGCTCAGTCTCCCTCTCTCTGTTGGCATGAAAGCTCAGAAGGTCTTGGTGCCCAAATCAGTCTTTTTAGCCAGCTCAAACTAATGGTTTGGGTGAGTGAAAGGTACCATGAAGCTTTGCAGGATATAAAATGTATAGCTTAGGCTACTGCAGCAGGGATCATTTTAACATCTACTGTTCAAATAAATTTACCTACATAACTGTATTTTTATACAACTGAAAATGATTACATGCATTTGTATTTTATTTCAATACTATTTTCTACAGTTGGACTGAAAACTCATAATACAGATTTAAGTAGCAATGTCTGTTGCTGTTTCTATGAGTGTGTGTTCTTTTAATCAAACTCAGAAACTAGCATTTATTGTCCTCAGCACTCTAGGATATACCAGAGGAAACAGAAGTATGGACTCTGGTTTTAGTCCATTTCCGACTATAGTGCTGACAGCTCATTGTATCATTTTTATTCTGAATTTTGAAATTACCAACTTGTCTTCACTTATCCACTTTCAAAATACAAAGTGTACATTAGGCTGCCTGGACTATGGACAGAAACAGACTAAAATCATAGAGTCCATGTCATATAGCAGTTAAACTACATAGTGGTGAACGACAATTGTAAGATTTGCAATGCCCAAATAACACTCAGGTGACAGAGTTTAACGTTGCCTGTTAAAATGTATCTCCTCCTTTCATTTACTCATTCAAGTTTTTAGCACAAAGGCAGTCTTTTTTAATGGTATATTCAAAGGTCAGGCATTCTGGTGAAAGTACATGTCTCATTCATATAATGACACACGTAATGAAAAAGACAGTAATTTCACTTATAATTTTACTATGAAATGTATGTGAAATTATTCTTAATGCAACATCACTTGGCTGTATATGCAGCCATTCAACACATATCATGTGAGTACATCTTTTATCACAGTTAACAGTAGAAGAGAAAAGTAAAAAATGCCCTTTTCAGGTCACTACATGCCCCTCTGAGCCTTCTGCATCTTCCAGCACCTCTGAGCCCACACCATATTAATGTAAGGTTACCAACACTGCCAACTATTTCTTCCCTTTATTTTCTGAGCATCATCCCCTCCTGTCTGCCATGGGCATTTCTATCAATGCCATTAAGGTTATTCTCACATCCCCTCCTGTCTGTCATGGGCACTTCTATCAATGCCATTAAGGTTGTTCTCATAGGTGTCAAGGTGCTCACAATGTTTTTTTAAGTCTAATCTGAATGATGCACACACTTCAGGGAGAAATATCTCTACATTATTGCTTGTTGTTATAGTCAGAGTAATGATTAACACTTGCAAGCCATTAGCAGCTAACAATCATCATTGCTCCTCCCTGTAGACCTAGGGGGTATGCATGCAATTGTGTAGCTACTTACACAATGTTTACCTCCCCTAAACCGAGTGATTTATTTTTGGTATTCAGGAGTGCTAATGATTTAACTCCTCATTTGCCTCTTTACAGGGATCAGAGGGCTGAATCAACACAATATAAACTTAATGATGCAGTGATGGAAGTGGACAGGTGGGAGACCGATTTAATAGAGACAGACCATTACAGGTATTTACTTGAAGATTTTTCTACAAATTATTGCATTTTTCCATAAGGTATGTTTGTCCTCTTCATAACCTGCTTACATTTTCATTTTTGGAATGTATTTTAATATGTAATAGAAAAATGTATCTCTACGCATTTTTTTTAATTCACTATTGGTATATTGCAGATATATCAGTCCTTGCTGTGCTTTCCAAGTTTGTTAATGCGTGGTATGGTAAATGCAGACAAGTGTATTGTGTTTATTATCAACATCAAGGGAGTATGCATGTGCAACTAACAGAGGTGTTAGGCATCTCGGATGTCCCATGGTGACCTCCAAAACAGTGGAGAGACCAAAGGAAATTGTATGGGCATTTCTACTTTGAATTTTTGCCTAGTTATCCATAATTCTGCTATCCAGTAGTCAGTTACACAACTGCTGTCTTCATTACAGAAATGTTAACAGAATGAATGTAATGCTAATGTAATACAATTATTTTCTTTTGGGGGGCTTGGGTTGGGGGCTTCTCTTAGCTTGTGTGTAGTCCAAATGAGCAGTGTGTGTTCAATTGCTTTGTGCTGAGGATGGGTACACACACTTTATTTGAGGAGAATGATTTCTGTATGTGCTACAAATGTGTTTTGTCTTTTCTTTGTTTCATGTCATACAGGATTATGGCACCCAGACAATCTGTTCCACACAAGCCACCATTCAGTGATGCAGTGATTGAGGTCATCATCAAATCCTTGAGCTGTCATGGATTCTTCCTGCTTGACAAAGGCAGAGAGAAAAAGCATATGGCAGTAGGTGGTCCCTGACATAAACTCAGTGGGAGGCCATGCCTGAAACTATAATCAGGTGTGGCACCATACCACTGATGTCATTACAGCTGCATCCAGGAAGGCAGCTGCAGTAGCATGGGAGCAGATGGCTTTTTAGGGGTGTGGGGACTGAAATTCTAACAGCTCGGCAGAGAGTTCACACAGAATATTCCATGTTGGTGCTGATGTGATCAACAGGCTAAGCTTGTCCCAAGAAGAGTTTTCAGGTATGCTATATATATAAGGAATTTACTGCCATTCTATACATCTTTATGTGTTATGGCTTGTGCATCTCGAAACAGTGAGATGTGTTCCTTAGAACAGACCGAGTCCAACAGAGATTGTTTTGGGAGGATGGTCAGTCTGACTTATTCTGAGATGTTTCTTAAGGGGACGATAGAGCATTATTCTCTTGTCCTCGTGTCCTTTGCATTGTGATTGTTATTAGCCTTCTTTCCACTGACTTCCTTTTTTTTCCAGTGACTTAAGAATTGCTATATGAAAGACCACCTGCACATGGTAAGCACAAACTTTCTTTGATTAGTAATAACCATTAGTTACATGCAAGTCTCAGGAGAAAGTAAAAGAACTGTATTCCATTAGCATCTGAAATTGTTTAACATGAGTGTTTAGACCACAGTTTAGATCATTTCCAGTCACTATTTCTCTCCTTCTTGTGTTTGTTGCTTATTATCACAGGTGATCCTGAAAGTAGCAGTGTAGAACTTGTACCATCTGATGTCAGAGTATCAGTAGCCTCTGAGGATGATGGTGATGATATAGAGGCACAGTCATGGGTGCAGAGGTTCAGTCTGATGACAGTGAAATTGCCTTTCACACATCCACTGGCCTTATTTCAGATGCAGTCAGTATGCTTATGCACACTCATTCCACTGTGCCCTCAGATATAGGACAGGTTGAAGGTGGCACAATTGAAAGTGCTTTCTCCAGTTGCAGAGCTGGTTTAGTCTGCTGGTAGCCATTGTGAGGGTGTGGTACAACACCAGAGGGTTGCTAGAGGTGCTCAAAGATGGCCTACTGTCCACCCTCATCCTGATGCTTGTGTGTGTCATTGCATGCCACCGGACATATATTTATAACGCTGTCATGGAGGCCCAGGCACATTCCACCAGGGCCTCAGAAGAGATAGCATAAATCCTAAATGCGGTGCATTCTGACATGTGTGACTGCTTCAACCATGTGGTTAACTCATTGGATAGGTTGAGTGATCCACTGGATAATTCAATGTCTGTGATGAAATGTTTGCTGGGGGGGGGGTCAGCACCCCATGCCCATAGAGGCAAAACACCCTCTTGTGTTAGCTGACATTTCCGTGCTAGATCCCACTCTCATAGTGGCACTCTTTCCACTGCTCCATCAAGTTATTGAGGTGTCCACACTCAGACATGGTAGCCCATGGTGTCATAGTCCTGGACGTAGTCATGAAGAGAGCTCTTCCAGCTCATGTTCAGGTAACACCCCACTTCGAACTGGGGATGTGGAAGTGGCAGCACAACTCCTGAGAGATTTAGTTCATATAGTAGGGAACGACAACACTAAACTGACAACTCTACCATGTATGGTTGACACCTGTCTGACATGGCAGGAAATAATGTTAGCACAGAGCTTGATTGTAGCCAGACAGACACACACACACACACACACACACACACACACACACACACACACACACACACACACACACACACACACACATGCACACACATGCACACACATGCACACACACACACACACACATGCACACACATTTCACCAACACTGACCCTACTGACTCACACATATGTACGCTAGGAAAACCTTAATATTGATTGTGATATATCTCCTGTTAGTGGCCCAGAGATATTTCCACTTTACTGAATATTCTGTGTTTCTTACTCCCACAGACTCACTACTTTGGAGTTAGCCTTGGCATGCCCCCCCCCCCCCACCAGTGCAAATGTCAATGACGGTGACAAGATATCTGTTCATTTGGGTTTTACTTAAGATTGCAAATATGTCTAATGCACAGAGAGTATACCTAAGAGAACCTTTCTCACTATGTTGATTTTATGCGTATTTATTACATGAAGATTCTGGGTGTTTTTGTACATACTCATTTTGGAAGGCTTTTCTTCAGTTAGTATTGTAAGTCATGCATTCAAGTCAGTGATATTGCATTCCTTCGTATTGCTCCACTTGTGAAACTGGTGATGTAATTGTCCTGTTTGTGTGCAGTGGGTGACAGACTTGTTACACATTACTGTGTACAGTGCATAGCTGTATGTTGCAGATATCATTTACATAAGCCAATAATGCCATTGGTGGACACCTCACATAGGTTCTGATTGATTACATTTATGACTAACAGTATGCAGGTATATCATTTACATTTATCTTTTTACATATCTGTTCATATACTACAGGTTCCACACATATCTTGACATTACTGCAGTTATCAGTCATGTGCTTTAGGGCTGTCTCTGTCTGATGCTTCCCACGCACAGCCATTACATGAGGAAGTAAAGTTCATGTCATGTTAACTGTAATGTGAATCTAATTGACTTAGTGTTGTAGTTAGAAACAGTATTTACTGATTTAGCACTACAGTTGTCTCTGCTACTTATTCAGCTGTGTTAAGTGTTCATTTTCCTTTTTCTTTTATGCACAGGATAACTGGCTGATAAATGTATTGTGTATGATTTTATTAACCTGTTTCCAAACTAAGTTATGGCACTGTGATGTGGTAACTGTTGAAGCACTCTCAAACTGTAGCAGTAGCATCTATTCTCCTGCTTTACCCACACTATCCTCAGATTTGTATCTTTTACACCCTCCTATATCCTCATTACTTCCTTTAACCTATATTTGTCTCATTCCACTAGCTTCATTCTCTCTTTTTTTTTCTCTCACTCTCTTCAGAACACACTCAAGCAAGTCTGCAGTGTGTGGCTACCATCTCACCCATACAGTATCTGTAGGAATCGGTACTACTGCAAACTTAAACAGGAATATACATTTTGAGCCTCAAGAGCAGGGTCAGTCCACCCAGGCATTCTACTTGTATGTTTTATGAGAGTGAAGCTATTACGGTATCAGTATTTCTTAGTAGTTCTCAGCTTGCTAATAAAACTGAGTGTTGTAGCCTTGTGCCCCCCCCCCCCCCAGCTAGCTAGTGTAGTAATCCTAACTGTCCAATAGACAGTATACATTTAATTCAGATCCCTGTGGCTAAATTAACCATCAAGCAGCCCTCTCCATGCTTTCTGCCTTAGTTTGTATCACTTGGAGGCCCACCTGTTTATTTGCATCTCTATACATTCCCCTTCATTGCTAATGCATCTCTCTAGTCTAATCTGTGCACAAACTGGCTACTAATAAGCAAGTCAATGTGAAGACACACTCCCAACCTTAATAAACTTTGCTGTCTCTTCTGTTCTTCACTTTGCAGGTAGTTTGAATTATTACTTACCCCCTCTGAGGCCTTCACTGATAGAGTTCCACTGATTGCTTCTCTGGTTTCACTGGTTTCTTGGCATTCCACCTGGTTTACACCAGTTGTGCTATCTCCCTCCCCCAATACTAAGTCTATATTAGAATCCTGCTGAGCATGGAGCCATCTTTAAATTTCTAGTCTACCACCAGGACACAAGTGGTCTTCAGCAATTGCATTCTGCTTGCTGGTAAGGCATTAGACCTCAGGAATTTGTTTAAAGTGTTCAGATTTGTAAAGTAATACTTACGTTTTACTCTTGTCTTGGTGGGCTCTGCCCCGCTCCATTGACCCTCTCTACCACTCAGGCTCTCTCCGCTCCCCTGCCCCCTATTCCCTCCCGCACCCACTACCTCTAAATTTATAGTAATCACAGCTACATCCACAGCTCACCCTCACATCACCTCCACCAGTCACAGCTCCTCAAGTCAAATCACATTATACCACACCAACTTGCTCCACCTCAAAATATTCCCAACCAATCTCATTCCCACTAGACATTTTTACATCACCCACACTACTTACCCATCCACATATAGTGCAGCCCTATAATTCCTATCCAGACCCCCACCTAGAACCAACTTAAACTTTATAACCATGACTATCACACAACTAAGTCTAGTCTGTCTTCTCATAATTCTTTATAATACCACAAGTTATCACTCTAGCAATATCCCTAAACTTAGTAGCACAACACTATATTATGCACTCTCATATACAGACACCACACATTATAATAATATATGTCCACAATTGTTTAAGAACTACATAATGGACCGATTCAGAACTAAACACATTTGCTCTCATTCCTACTCCAAAAAAAAACACAATACTTTCTCACACTCATCACCAAACTCCAACATCTGTATCACCATTTTAACACCAGGCTCACCATAAGTGGGGATATCCACCCCAACCCTGGCCCAAATCCATCCTGTCCAACACAAAATGCTCCAACACAAATGTCAGAACATAACACCCCCACTATGTTCATCCCTGGGCAAATCAACAACAGCAGCAAAACCAACTATCTTTTAATGCTAAATATTAATATTAGAAGTATCAAAAATAAAATACCTGAACTCCAGGCCACAATAGCACATTACTCCCCAGATATAGTTGCTTTAACAGAAACCTGGCTAAATAAAAACATAGCTAACACAGAAGTTCTCCCTACCGGCTCCAATATCATTAGACAAGACAGACCACTTTGTAAAGGGGGTGGAACTGCCTTACTGTATAAGCCCAACTTAACTGTATGTCAATTACCAAACTCCTACCCCTCCCCCAATAATTGGGACATACTTATCTCACAACTTCAACTTCACCCTAAAAGGTCATCACCACAATTGTGATCTATATTCCACATGGTAATACACCTATTAACCTTGAAGACTTCTTATCCTGGTGTTCTTCCACATGCTCACAAGAAACCCTTATTCTGAGGGATTTCAACCTAGATTGGTTCACCTGCATATCAGAACCACCAAGTAATCTAATAAATCTCCATGGCTACCAGCAGCTAGTCCAAATTCCAACTAGATGTGATAAAAAAAAAACTAAAAGCGAATCCATCCTTGACTGGGTCCTAACTAACAACCCCACATTGTACCAGCATGCAGGCAGTCTTGCAGATACCTCAAGTGACCACAACATAATATACCTTATACGTAGTAGAACAAGCATATGCAAAACCACTAACTATATATTCACTAGAAACACAAACAAATTCTTGCCTAAGGTCCTCAATACTTTACTCTGTAACTGTGACTGAACCCCCCCCTAAAAACTCTCCCATTTGACCAGGCTGTTGCATATTTCAACAAAACATTTCTATAACACCTAGACACTGTCACTCCATTGTGAAAAATCAAGGTTAGAGCCTCTACAAACCCCTGTCTCAGTAAAGAAACCAAACAAATCCTCAAGTCCAGAGACACTGCCTGGCTTTACTATCAAAAAAACCAAAGAAACACAAAGCCTGACTTAAGTACCAAGAACTGTGTAACCGTGCAAAAAAATGCATTAGGCTGGACAAAAAGTCCTACTACACGACATTACAAACTAAATACCAACACAACCCCCCCCCCCCAAATTTTGGAAAAATATAAATCCGCTACTAAAACCCACCCAAAAAGTTACCCCCAAACCAACCACCCCTGACACTAAAGTTCCCATCGAAACACAATTCATTACCCACTTTGTGAACTCAATTCTATCCTTAGTATCACAGGACAGTTCCTTCCTCACTATCCCCCCAACACAAATAACACTAATACAAGCTTTACCCTCAAAGCAGTTTCCACCACTTCAATCAAAAGCATCCTCTCCAAACTAAAAACCTCATCAACAGCAGCCGACCTACTCCCCAGCTATTTTTTGAAACTCACAGCAGATACTATTGCTATCCCAATCTCCACTCTCATAAACAGATCAATTGTTGAAAACTATGTGCCCAAACTCTGGAAAATATCTTATGTTACACCCATACATAAAGGTGGGACCTCCACTGAAGTTAATAACTACAGACCCATTGCTTTACTCTCCCCACTGGCCAAAATCCTAGAAAAATGCATCCATACCCAGGTGTTAAAATATCTCCTAGACAGCAACATCTTTGTCACCTATTCAGCATGGTTTCAGACCTGCCCATAGTACCACTACAGCCCTCATCTGCTTCACAGACACAGTAAACTGTCTCAAAAACGAAGGCCGGTGGGTGTCAACTCTTTTTCTGGATATATCCAAAGCATTTGACACAGTCTCGTACCAAATCCTGCTAAACAAACTAAACCAATATCACCTATTAAATTCCACTCTTACCTAGTTCCAAAGCTACTTAACTGACAGGTACCAAGCTGTGAAATGGGAAAATTCTCTCTATCCTCAGCTGCCTGTAACTATAGGAGTCCCACAGAGTTCTATCTTAGGACCACTACTATTCACAATCTTCACAAATGACCTCCATACCTCCACACAGCATGCATCTATCATTCAGTATGTAGATGACATTACCTTAATCTGTGCTGCACAAAACATTCCCACCCTCCTGCAAGCAACTCAACTAGCATTCTCTGACGTTGAAAACTACCTTACCAAAGCCCAACTTATCCTCAATCCAAAGAAAACTCAGCTTATGATTATAACCAGTTCTAACAAAAACACTGATAACAGTCAATTCACTATCTACTCCACAAATGCTTCTCCAATCACTCCAGTGGCACAGGCTAAGCTATTGGGAATAACCATAAACTTCCACCTAAAATTTGATACTCATCTCAACTTAAGTATTACAAAGTACATGCCAAACTGGGATCACTCTACCGTATCAAACCATTTCTTACCAACAACACAAGATCAGCCATTGCTCACTCCCAACTTCTATCCACCCTACTCTATGCATCTCCCATTCTGACTAATCTCAACAAAACTGAAGTAAGCAAAATGGAAGCCTGCTATAACAGAATTGCCCACCTTGCTGCAAATTGCTCATATAGAACTCATCACTGCACTGCTCTGAGACAGCTCCACTGGCTTAAACTACCCAACCTCCTAGGCTACAATCAGCTCGGTCTCTGTCATTCAGTCTATTACCTCCCCAATAAGTGTCCTGCCCTCAAACACCTAGTACAACATCACTCAGCCAAAAGGCCTCTTAGATCATCAAGCAAACTAGTACTAGAAGTCACCAACAGCTACAGTAGCTTTGGAGATGCACTATATATTAGTTCAGTGGCTAAAAAATGGAACTCTGTCCCCACTAGCATTCAAAACACATTGTCCAAAGCCACAATTAAAGACCTCACCGGGCAACATCTCAAGCAAAGTTGGCAGTGCCATGATTGCACCCCAGGCTAGTGAAAGCAGATAAGATACACATACTAAACACAGCATACTTGATAATAGTTTTCAATCTTACTCACAAGCACTGGCTAATCTACAATGTATGTACTGTATCTGTGTACTATGTATGTATTCTATCTATGTTCCAAATTTCAGCTGTACACCACAAATCAATCAATTACATTCATTTTTAAATTAATATTTTGTTGTCTGTTCTCTCCACTGTAACTGTTGATGTGCTGCATACCACTGTAAAAACATGTATTTTGTAATTTGTGTGTA